>NC_064643.1:166470470-166773501 GCF_023864345.2 Schistocerca serialis cubense | reverse complement strand
CTCCGAGCACTATGGGACTTAACATCTGAGATCATCAGTCCCCTAGACTTAGAACTTTTCCAACCTAACTAAACGAAGGACATCACATTCATCCACACCCGAGGCAGGATTGAAAGCTGCGACCGTAGCAGCAGCGCAGTTCCGGACTGAAGCGCCTAGAACCGCTCGGCCACAAAGGCCGGCTTCATGGTATCAATTCCCTCCGGCACTACTTCTGGGATTTACCCATGCATATGGTGCATTTCGATATGTTTAAAACGGTCTTGAGTTTCACTGCTTGTCCTTAACTATTCTCGTTTACAAGCCGCTCATCCGAGTACCTTTTTAGAGGCGCTTCACTCATATAAAATGCCGGCACAGAATCCTCCTCATTGCCTAAAACACATACTTTTGTCTTACGTAGCTTGTGGAGAGTTTGTCTTCCCGCTCCACTCTCAGCATTTCTTGTGGTAGTTTGCTGCTGAATCGGAATGGTGACCACATTCTTTCCATAAGATACTTTATCCTTGCAGAACCGGGCTTGTTAAAGCCAACAGGTCGACAGATTATCAACTGGTATCATGAAAAAAATATGCTTAGAAATATTCTGAGCTTCCAAAGAGTATGAGATCCAGCTTCTTTGTCAACTGTTTTACTGTGTTTACTGATGGAATAAACCTCCTTGTTCAGATGAGAGCAATTCCCTCTCGCCTACATAATTTAAAAGCGATTGTCTGAAAGAGATCCCCTTTCGTATGCTTTTTAATAAAATAATGAATATAAAGATCGTAGGTTTCTAATTCAAATTTATGGCAAAATTCTAACTAAAGAAAAGCACGTAACTTTCTCTGACCATACTCAGTTTCCTATTTTTTGCGTTATCCGTTGAGTATTTAATGGTACCACGGAACAACTTCAATCGAATTTAGACTGAATTAATACACAGCTGGGCCAAATTTCATTCCATTTACGGGCATAATAAATAGTCAGAGCAGGTTCCGCCACTAACAGAGAAACGTGCCTACGATTCTTTATCAAAGCAGGCCCAAGAAAACATAATTTAAACAGAGTAGAAATAATCGCCCTCGTAGCCTGCCATGATAAAGAATAAAGATTGACAAATGAGCAGAGAAGTAAGGAGGGGGGTGGTTAGAAAGTCTACCAACAAAATTTCAAGAACCGGATTTAAATGACGACTACAGGAATATGCTACAACCCCTGCGTATCGCTCACATAGAGATCGTGAAAACAAGATTGCAATAATTATTGCACTCACAGAGGCAATCAGTCATTCTTTCTCTGCCCTCCATACCTGTGATACAAATTGCTACCGTATCATAACCAGAGAATAAAGTGCAAACCTCATGAACGCCATCGATCCTACTGATAGAACGCCAACAGGTGCTTTGATGATAATCATGTCAAATTACCTTCTAAGTATCAAAGTAATCTACTTGTACATACACAGGTGTCCAAAATCAAGGCAACAAACTGCTATTTCCCCGTCCTGTGTCTAATTCACGATATAATCATACAAACTGTCAACGGATATCATTACGATCGTGCTCTGCACGGAAGATGGCGTTCCGATTAACGGACAACCACGCCAGCAATGACGTCAGGGCACGTATCATGCGACGTAGTGTTTGCCCGGTACTCCCACATCCACAATCGCTACAGATGCTGCAGTATGGCACAGAGAAGACGCTTACAGACTCTCTGCTGTGGAGGACCAAAGGAAGAACGGAAGCAGGAGATTCGCAAACTGATGTGGTCCGATGGCTTAAAGTGAAATGTTCTATTGTTCCTCGGGTGAGGCGACACTTCGGAGACCGGAACTGTATCCCTAAGACCAGGGTAGGGCCAAGCAAGTGCAACATCAGAAAGAGAGGACGGTTACTTGGCTGTAACGACACGACGGTAGCGTCTTAATACTGCACTGCAACTGACATGTGAGCTCGCATCATACACTGGACGTGTTGTATCGAGGCAAACGGTGCACAGAAGACTTCAGCAGAGTGGCCATTATCGATGGCGACCAGCTGTCAGTTTACATCTGAGGTGTCTTCACAGAACGGAACGTCTAGAATGGTGCTGTCAACATGCCATCTGGATAGTCGAACGATGGGCCAATGTTCTTTTCAAAGATGAGTCCCGATTTGTCTGGAGAGGGATTCTCGACTGGTTTGCAAATGAATGGCACGTGGAACACGATTTGGGGATTCAAATATTGTGGAAAGAGACTGATATAGAAGAGGATACCTAATGGTGTGGACAGAGATTATGTTGACCACTCGAACACCTCTTCATGAATTTGTACGGCTGAATCAACAAGATTTAACTGCTGTCAGGTATCATGAGGAGATCTTAGGATCTCATGCACGGTTGTTGCGAAGTGCTGTGGACCCAGACTTCGTATTGATGGACGATAATGCTCGACCTCATAGAGCATGGGTGGTTGACGTTTCTTTGAAAACAGAAGATATTGCACGCATGGCGTGGCCTGTTCACTCTCCCGATTTGAATCCCTTAGAGTGCGTATGGAATGCACTAGGGAGACAGTTTGCATCACGTCAGCATCCACCAATCATTCTCGACGACTGCGAGCAGCTCTGCAGGAAGAATGGGCGTTATTGTCTCATCATGAGACGGATGACATCATTCACAGCATGTCCCGTCGCTGTAAGGTCTGTGGTGGTGCCAGAGGCACCGCACACTGAACACATTAACCAGTTTTCAGAATGCGTGTGCAAATCCGTTAAGTTGGGTAAAAAACAAAGAACATTTTTGTCTACCGTTCTGTATGTTGCAGTTGATTATGCTCTGTATTCTTTTCATTGGTTCTACTTTACTATCACCTGTTTCTACTGTTTTGTGGCAAAATAAACACAACCTTCAAAATTTCCGTTGGTTGGTTTAATTTGGGACACCAACGTATAACAAATATAAATAATGAGTGAATTACCAGCAAATCTCTGGAATATAATAAATTTTTTGCGGCAGCAACAAAATGAAGATCTTGTGGCATGACAAGTCTCAAAACTGATCAAGTAATTTCTATCAAAAATGGCAATTTTAGAGTGTTGGTTTTTTAAATACCTTAAATTTTTTATTTGCCTTCCACTCACATTCATACCAGCAGAGGTTGTTATCTGATGACCAGTGAATGAGAAAAGGGAGCTGGTTCTTACAAAAAAAGAACTGTCACATCACACGTATTCTCTCATCGCCGGGCTACAGAACAGAGAGAAATAGTTTGTGCATCACCAGTTTACCAGACAACACTTGCAAGAAAAATGAAAGTGGTCTTACAAGAAACCCCTTGAGTGTAAGGTCGCAACTTCAGTCTTTAGTAAAGCTCATTTGAAAGTGTTGTGTTAATAAATACGACAGGAAAAATAATAGCTGCTACTGGCTGACCATGTACATCAGGGCGACGACAGAACATGAACGTCCGGGAGTTGCAGAAATCAACCTTATATGGGATGTATGTATTACGCTTCACAAAATGGACAGCGCCGACATTCAAGAAAGTTCAGAACAAATCATTAACTTGCACCATGGACACCGAATGAAAAATGGCGCTACACAGTGATCGCAAAGGTTCACACCATCAAGATCGAAGTTGAACTCTCTGGGAGTTACAAACCGTACAGGACTTTCAGCCAGGTATGCACTATTAAAGAATGCATTTAGAATGTGTAACGATGTGATGATGATGATGATGATGATGTTTGGTTTGTGGGGGGGCTCAACTACGCTGTCATCTGCACCCGTACAAAGTCCCAATTTTTACACACTCTAAATTTTTACGCAGTCCAGTCTAGCTATTATCATGAATAATGATGTGGAGGAAATGATGACAGCACAAACGTCCAGTCCGCGGGTAGAGAAAATCCCCAAACCTGCCGGGAATCGAACCCGGGACCCCGTGATCCAGGGGCACCAACGCTAGCCACTAGACCACGAGCTGCGGATGTAACGATGCGATGAGAACTAATGAAATGTGACCGCATGCAATCGTGGAGCTTATCGTGAAACTGACTATACTTTCAAAAATGTTCAAATGTGTGTGAACCCCTAAGGGACCAAACTGCTGTGGTCATCGGTCCCTAGACTTATACACTACATCAAACTAACTTTCCCAAGAACAACACACCCATTCCTGAGGGAGGACTCGAATCTCCGGCGTGAAGGGCCGCACAATCTGTGACGTGGCGGCGAAGACCGCGCGGTCACTCCGCTCAGCGGCTATCCTTTAAGATGTAGCTGCCGATAATGCGATAATATGTTTTATAGGTACGGAAAAGGCGAACATCCGGAGGCTGATTTGTCCAGTGGTTCCAGGTGGTATGATCTACAATGTTACACTCTTTTCAGGAGGGATAGATTGTTCTACGGTAGTATGATCTTTATACGCATCCGAGGAATCGAACAAAAACAAGTTAGTTTGGCCAGCTACCGGCCAAAAGCAGTGCTCATACGATAATTGTAGTTATCTTACGCCCATATCCCACGCTTGCTTGCTGTGACGTAAATATGTTGTACTGGCCTTGCAAGATCACACACACGAGAAAGAATCTGAGGGAGCAGAGCACCTCCAACTTGTCGCTGCACAATAAATAACTTACCAGCCAATTTACCATCCAGATTAACAGTCGGCTTAATTGTATACGCTGATGTTAGTTGATCTTGATGCAGCTATCTTGTTACCTCTAATTTTCAGAGTTCCTTTCATAGGCATTTCTTTTTCAGATCCAGATTGGGCGGAGTTGAAAACAAATTCCCTCCTGAAAGATGGGATAAGTTTGTTTATCTCATCTAAAAATTTTCGAGCCGATTCCGCAGTTTGCGGTGCAAGGTCAAGCTGACGCTTTGTTTGAAATTTTGTTACCTTACGTTTTCCAATTCGGTAGTACTGTTTGAAGTTACGTAATCATCCACTGTTCCCCTTGAAATCACTGTAATCTGTGTCGCACGCAGTTTGATGTGCGTAACGCAGTAGATCACTATCATGCAAGTCCTGTAAATTGTATCGAGCGTCTTTGAAACGGGCAGAGGCCTGTAGCTTGTAACAAGTGCGCCATGTGAAACGTCCCCTTAGAAAAATTTATACATTACTGTGCTTTAACGTACACACAATATTTTTTTAGCGCAACGCAATCTGACTTTCAAAAATCCCTACAAAAGAATGGCCCTGACTAACATTAACCTATACGTTTCACAAATCACTTACTTCACAAAAATCTTCGTTACTCGAACTACTGCAGTACAGCCAGCGCCACTACTGCCAGCTAAATAAAAGATTCAAACTACGGAAGGCACTAACTACTGATAGGCATAGTTAGCAAATGAAAGATTTTAATAGAGAACAAACAATGTATTTACCTTAATAGTCATAATATATATATAGCAGTTCATGACAAATTACAAAACTCTGCCATCTCTCTCCCCACACCCACCACTGCTGGCGGCTCACCTCCAACTGCGCAACGCTACGCGCTGTTCACATCCAGCTGCCGCTGCCCAACACTACAATGGCAGACAACAATGCAAACTAGACACAGACTGCACACAGCACAGCCAGTGATTCTCACACAGTGCGCTACGTAGCGTTACCAATAAGAAAACCTAAACAGCCTACTTACACATGTCCTCTGTTGAATATGCGTAGTTTTCTTATGCGCTACACATTTTGCTGCGGACTTACTCGAAATCTGTTCATAATTGTTTTTTACTGTATTGAGGATGAGCTTCCATGAACGTAATAATGTTTAGTACCCGCTCCTTGGACAACGATTACACGGGAGACGGGATTTGTAACTCCCTGTCTGACAATTATGATGAACCACATGATTGGTCACCCGTTTCAGCATCACTTTCACTTCTTAGGCACGTATCGTCATCGTTCTACTCCTCATGTACGTTGACGTCACAGTCGAGCGTATACAACACCACACATTGCTCTCATTCATCTTGCAGAAACGCTAATATTTCATACACCACTTGTTTCTCACTCCACGAAATTCCTTCGGCAACTGTTGTTGTAGATATAATGCAATGTCTGCTTTGTTTATCGTTGCCAATGCTCTGCTTCCTATCAACACCACATACTACTCGTCGACTAAACAGTTTAACTGCACTCAGTAGTGTTATGCTGTGCTCCCCAGTGGATACAGCCCACCCACCCCCTGTTCCCAACAACAGCCAATATCGTGGTTGCATAGCAGATAATATTTGGGACGTCGAATGCCGTTAACATCATTGGCCTTTTGCGACATCGCACTCGGGAGGTTCCTTGTTAGACAGCTATCTTTCCCTGTGTCACATCTGATCCTCATTTCCTTCTTCTTCTATTCCTATAATGTTGTCTTTAAGTTCATTTCCCTTGTGTAGACCTTCTGCATACTTCTTCCACTTTTCAGCTTTTCTTTCTTTGCGCAGTACTGATTTGCCATCACAGCTCTTGATATTATGCTGCTACTTGCTTCTCTTTTCTGCAACGGCCACTTTAATTCTCCTATATAGTCACGTGGCCCCACTACAGTCTTGCATCACATTTGTTGAAATGTTCGAATGAGAGTGAATTTCTAAGGGACCAAACTGTTTAGATCATCAGTCCCTAGACTTACACACTAGTTAAACTAACTTATGCTAAGTACAACACACACAACCATGTGCGAGGGAGGACTCGAACCTCGGTGTAGTCCGTGACACGATGCCTCAAACCGCTTGGCTCACATTTATCTGCTAGTCATTCATGCTCAACCATTTTGCGTTTAGCGTTAATCTCATTTTTTTAGACGTCTGTATTGCCTTTTCCCTGTTTCATTTGGCGCATTTTCAAATTTCCTCCTCTCTTCATTTACACAGATCAGCCAGAACATTATGACCGCCGACCTGCTGCCGATATAAACCCATTCAGGAGATAGCAGTGTCACGTGGAGGGGAATGACTGCTAGTCAGACACACGCACGGTGCGTGTAGTATCAGTGAGCCTCCTATCCGTGATTAGAATGGGGAAAACGTGTGCGATCTATCTGAGTTCGTGGGCAAATTGTGATGGCCCGGAGGCTCGACACGAGCGTTTCGCAACCTTCACGACTTGTCGGGAGTTCGAGAAGTGCCGTGGGGAGTGTCTCCAACCATGTCCAGACGTCGTGGGGTTGGGCGGTCGCCCCTCATCACAGATGTCGGACGTCGTAAGCTGGGCAAACTGGTGAAACGGGACGGGCGGCGAACTGTGGCGGAACTGACATCAGACTTTAAGGCTGCGCAGAGTGCAAGTGTGTCTGAACACACGGTGCACTGAACACTCCTTACGATTGTCCTCCGCAGGTGACCACCCATGCATGTGCCAATATTAGCACCACGACATCGGAAACTACGACTGAAATGGGCGCGTGACCATCGGCACTGGACGTTGGCGCAGTGGCAGAGCGCTGTGGTTTTTCATCATGCCGATGGGGAGGGTGCGAATCCGTCGTCTTACAGAGGAACAGCTTCTTGACACCTGTAGTGCGGGAGAGAGACAAGCTGGCGGTGATCCATTATGTTCTGGGGAGTATTCAAGCGGGCATCAATGTGTTCAGTGGAGCTAACGCAAGGCAACACGACAGCCAAGGAGAATCGTATACTGATTGCATTCGTGGCGATCAATATTCCCGACAGCGATGGCAGTTTTCAGCAAGATAATGTGGCTTGTCACAAGGCCAGGAGTGTGATGCAGTAGTTCGAGGAACGCAGTAGCGAGTTCCAAGTCTCTGAGAGTGGTTGGCGGATAATGACATGATGCAACCCGCCTCTCTAGTGCATCCTAGATATGACCTATGGCATTGAAATCGGGAGAGTGAACAGGCCACGCCTTGAATGCAATATATTCTGTTTGGAATGAAACATCAACCACCCTTGCTGTATGAGGTCGAGCATTATCGTCCATCAGTACGAAATCTGAACCCACAACACCTCCCAACAGCCGCGCATGAGATCGCAAGTACTTTACAGCAATTAAATCTTGCTGATTCACCCGCACAGTTTCATGAGGAGGTGCTCGAATGGTCAACGTCATTAGGGATTCCCCTCGATATCGGTCTCTTTCCTCAACGTTTGGGTCCAGAAATCGCGCACCAAGTGCCCTCGAGATCCGGATCCGTCGACAATCACTCTCCAGACCAAATCGGGACTCATGTGCAAAAAAAACAGTGGCCCGTCTTTCGACCGTCCAAATGGCATGTTGACGGCTCCACTCTAGACGTTCCCTTCTGTGAAGACACGCCACAGGTAAAGAGACAGCAGGTCTTCAACATTAAGGCCACGATGCTGAAGCCTTCTATGAACCATGTGACTTGATACAACACGTCCAGGGGATGCTGCAAGGCAACATGCCAGTTGCCGAGCAGTACTAAGACTGTACCGTCGTGTCCCTGCAGCCAAATAATGCTCCATTCTTTCTGATGTCCTATGTGGTCGGCCCTGTCCTGGTCTTTGTGGTAGAGCTTCGGTCTCTATAAACTGTTGCCTCATCCGAGATTCACATTAAGCCAACGGGCCACATCAGTCTGCGAATCTGCTGCATCTGTTCTTCCTATAGCCCTCCACAGCAGAGAGTCTCTAGGCGTCTTTCTCTGTGCCATACTGCACCGTCTGTGAGTGTGCACACAGCGATTGTGCAAACACAACCTCGGCTGGTAGCTGCCTTGGCGTCATTGTTGGCGTGGTTGTCCGTTGATCGGAATGCCAACTTCCGTGCATAACACAAGCGTAACGACATCTGTTGAGAGTTTGTCCGATTATATCGTGAGTTAGACACAGCACGTGGAAACAGCAGTTTGTTGCTTTAATTTTGGACACCGGTGTAGATAATTGACATACAGTGAGTCCAAAAAGTATTCGTCTGCTGCATATCTTTTAGACAACAAAGCCTGTGTAACATGAAAAGAAACGTATACAAAATCTAAAGAGCCAGTCATGTAAGAAGTACCTCAGTAGGTCATTTTTGTTGAAAAGCAAGGAAAGAAATACATACAAACTGACAGCAATGTTAACAAAACAGAGTATGTTGTACAAGAGCTAGTTCATAAAATATTCGTCCACCATTTGAACATGCCGAAATTCTGCGGGCAGTGATTAAACTATAATGCTCATCCACGGCACACACTAGAGTCAACCGTGCGCGGCCCCACTTTATCGCCTGTCGAAGTACTGAACGGCGCCGGTACAGTACAATTAGCGCCATAGGCCGGAAGGGTTGTGAGAGGACGTTGATCAAAAGGAAACTTATCTGCGCTTACATAATGTGTGCAAATCTTCTTACTCTTTTGCTTAAGTAGTCTATAGACCTAGATCGACGGTTCAGTCAATAATAAATCGATTTTGAGCAACAAAATCATTAAGAAACCAACCACGTACCGGACGTCCTCATACTTTGACTGATGCAGACGTGAGGTTTATCATGAGGGAAATGAAGAAGAAACCTAAAACCAGCGCTCCTAAGTTGACTGGGGAGTTAGAGTCTAGCGGACAGAAGGTATTTGGCAACACAATCAGAAATACCTTCAAAACGTATGAGTGTCACGGCCGGGTAGCGCGCAAAGATTTTTGGTTCAAATGGCTCTGAGCACTATGGGACTTAACTTCTGAGGTCATCAGTCCCCTAGAACTTATAACTAACCTAAGGACATCATACACATCCATGCCCAAGGCAGGATTTGAACCTGCGACCGTAGCGGTCACGCGGTTCCAGACTGTAGGGCCTAGAACCGCTCGGCCACCCCGGCCGGCAAGAATTTTTGGATCAGTGAACAGAATGGGAAGAAAACGTCTTCATTTTGCGATGGAACATAGATTCAAAAAGGAAGACTTTGGGGATAGAGTAATATTTTCTGATGAGAGTAAATATAACTTTTCGGGTCGCATGGCAGGCGAATCGTGTGGCTTAAGGAGAATGCGGAGATGTCGCGCAATCTTGTGTGAACGGTTAAACACAGTGGTGGCTCCCTGATAGTGTGGGGTTATATGAGTGCTGCAGATGTTGGGAAAATTACATTTAATGGAAGGTATAATGGATCACCATATGTACAGGGTTATTACAAATGATTGAAGCGATTTCACAGCTCTACAATAACTTTATTATTTGAGATATTTTCACAATGGTTTGCACACACATACAAAAACTCAAAAAGTTTTTTTAGGCATTCACAAATGTTCGATATGTGCCCCTTTAGTGGTTTGGCAGACATCAAGCTGATAATCAAGTCCTCCCACACTCGGCGCAGCATGTCCCCATCAATGAGTTCGAAAGCATCGTTGACGCGAGCTCGCAGTTCTGGCACATTGTGTCTGTTCACTTCACCATTAAGAAAAAATGTTGCTTCATCACTGAAAACAAGTTTCGCACTGAACGCATCCTCTTCCATGAGCTGTTGCAACTGCGCTGAAAATTCAAAGCATTTGACTTTGTCATCGGGTGTCAGGGCTTGTAGCAATTGCAAACGATAAGGCTTCTGCTTTAGCCTTTTCCGTAAGATTTTCCAAACCGTCGGCTGTGGTACGTTTAACTCCCTGCTTGCTTTATTCGTCGACTTCCGCGGGCTACGCGTGAAACTTGCCCGCACGCGTTCAACCGTTTCTTCGCTCACTGCAGGCCGACCCTTTGATTTCCCCTTACAGAGGCATACCATCGCCAAATGGAGTGAGCAGTTGGTGAATCTTTGTTGAACTTCGTCCTGAAGTGTCGTTGCACTGTTATGACTGACTGATGTGAGTGCATTTCAAGCACCGCATACGCTTTCTCGGCTCCTATCGCCATTTTGTCTCACTGCGCTCTCGAGCACTCTGGCGGCAGAAACCTGAAGTGCGGCTTCAGCCGAACAAAACTTTATGAGTTTTTCTACGTATCTGTAGTGTGTCGTGACCATATGTCAATGAATGGAGCTACAGTGAATTTATGAAATCGCTTCAATCATTTGTAATAGCCCTGTATATCATCATTTTAAAGGGCAATCTGAATCCTAGCGCCGAAAAATTAGGTGTACGAAGAAATTACATTTTAAAACAAGGTAACGACCCAAAGCATACGGCTCCTGTACAATACCCCAAAACAACTTAACACCCCTCCTCGGAGCCCAGACATTAATCCTATTGAACACCTTTGGAAAGTAATGGAAGATAGCATCAGGAGAAGACACATACCTAACAAGAGGCAAAATACCAGCCTCTCTGACGGCAAACTTTGTCAAGTAGATGCCCAGACGCCTACAAACAGTAATAGCTGCAAAGGGAAACCCCACTAAATACAAATTTTTGTAACTGGAATCATATTTTCAGATTGTACATTTAAAAAAAAATGAGTGGACGAATACTTTTTGAAATAGCCCTTGAATAAACTCTACAGGGTGTTACAAAAATATACGGCCAAACTTTCAGGAAACATTCCTCACACACAAAGAAAGAAAATATGTTACGTGGACATGTGTCCGGAAACGCTTACTTTCCATGTTAGAGCTCCTTTTATTACTTCTCTTCAAATCACATTAATCATGGAATGGAAACACACAGCAACAGAACGTACCAGCTTGACTTCAAACACATTGTTACAGGAAATGTTCAAAATGTCCTCCGTTAGCGAGGATACATGCCTCCACCCTCCGTCGCATGGAATCCTTGATGCGCTGATGCAGCCCTGGAGAATGGCGTATTGTATCACAGCCGTCCACAATAAGAGCACGAGGAGTCTTTACATTTGGTACCGGGGTTGCGTATGCAAGAGCTTTCAAATGCCCCCATAAATGAAAGTCAAGCGGGTTGAGGTCAGGAGAGCGTGGAGGCCATGGAATTGGTCCGCCTCTACCAATCCATCGATCACCGAATCTGTTGTTGAGAAGCGTACGAACACTTCGACTGAAATGTGCAGGAGCTCCATCGTACATGAACCACATGTTGTGTCGTACTTGTAAAGGCACGTGTTCTAGCAACACAGGTAGAAAACCCCGTATGAAATCATGATAACGTGCACCATTGAGCGTAGGTGGAAGAACATGGGGCCCAACCGAGACACCACCAACAATGCTTGCCCAAACGTTCACAGAAAATCTGTGTTGATGACGTGATTGCACAATTGCGTGCGGATTCTCGTCAGCCCACACATGTTAATTGTGAAAATTTACAATTTGATCCCGTTGGAATGAAGCCTCATCCGTAAAGAGAACATTTGCACTGAAATAAGGATTGACACATTGTTGGATGAACCATTCGCAGAAGTGTACCCGTGGAGGCCAATCAGCTGCTGATAGTGCCTACACATGCTGTACATGGTACGGAAACAACTGGTTCTCCCGTAGCACTCTCCATAAAGTGACGTGGTCAACGTTACCTTGTACAGCAGCAACTTCTCTGACGCTGACGTTAGGGTTATCGTCAACTGCACGAAGAATTGCCTCATCCATTGCAGGTGTCCTCGTCGTTCTAGGTCTTCCCCAGTCGCGAGTCATAGGCTGGAATGTTCCGTGCTCCCTAAGACGCCGATCAATTGCTTCGAACGTCTTCCTGTCGGGACACCTTCGTTCTGGAAATCTGTCTCGATATAAACTTACCGCGCCACGGCTATTGCCCCGTGCTAATCCATACATCAAATGGGCATCTGCCAACTCCGCATTTGTAAACATTGCACTGACTGCAAAACCACGTTCGTGATGAACACTAACCTGTTGATGCTACGTACTGATGTGCTTGATGTTAGTACTATAGAGCAATGAGTCGCATGTCAACACAAGCACCGAAGTCAACATTACCTTCCGTCAATTGGGCCAACTGGCGGTGAATCGAGGAAGTACAGTACATACTGACAAAACTAAAATGAGCTCTAACATGGAAATTAAGCGTTTCCGGACACATGTCCACGTAACATCTTTACTTTATTTGTGTGTGAGGAATGTTTCCTGAAAGTTTGGCCGTACCTTTTTGTAACACCCTGTATATTCTGTCAAATTTGCTATCGATATGGATGTATTTATTCCCTTGTGCATCAATAAAAATGTTTTACCAAGGTTCGTTGGATATGACTGGATGTTCACATTTTATGTTCCGTTCCTATCATGTGACATATACTTAGCTTTTTAAAAAAATTACAACCAGACGAATACTTTTTGGAGTCACTGTAAGTTGTAAAGAGAAGCAATCAAAGAATACTCCGTTGGCGTCAAGCCCCTACCATGCCGTGGAGGAGAAGCGAGGCTACTGTCCCTGAATTGAAGGAGCTGTTCGCCGCTATTTGCAGGGATGAATCCTAGTACTGGGGTTGTGATTTCCGAAATACGTCTGCACAGAGACGCGAAATGTAAGAATTTAAGGCTCTTTCCTGACAAGGTGGAGGGAGGTTACATCGAGTTATTTGCATTAGATAATTACATGAAACTTTTAAAGTAGCAGACAGTACGATTATTATTTAATTCAGGTAATTTTTCTGTCAGGTCCTGTTTGCTTTTTGTCGACTCCTCTGTACATCTTGCACGCTTACTTTTGTTTAGCACAGTATTGTCTATACTCGAATTTTGGTATGATTAATTGTAATAACCCATTTCACTTTAAATACCGTAGGAATTTCATTCGCACATTAGTTTTTAAAACTGATAGCACCTCTGAAAGTGGTTGAGTTCGCAACGTTTGATCAAATATTTGACCATTTACGAAGTATAATTACCACCTGACAACACATGTTGAGTATCTAAACGCAATTATTCGACCTACCTCTGATCCATACTTAATATATATTTGATTGCCTTCGTAACCTGGAAAAGGAACGTTCAAAATTATACGCACTGACAGAATTTCCACACTATTTAACCTAGGCCTATATTGCATGATTTCGAGGACTCTATACCTTTTTCAAATGAGTTGGAAATCCAAATACTGTCGGTATAGCATCGTCCTTCAGTTGACGTCTATTTAGATAATTTTCCATGTAACAATTCTCTTCAAAATGAAGAGAGCACAGCAAACGATTTGCTGTCGGTTGGAAGTTCTCTCTCCGAGTAGCAACTATCCATTTCCGATTTAGAAAATCATTTGTAAGGGGAAACCTACACAAAAACAAACGCTCATGATGTATTACTTCTCCATGAAAATACTATAAACAAGTAACAGAAAGTAACACACAACCAGAAATGACTGACCTGTGAAATGTAACATTGTTTCTGTCTTCGTCTTTGCTTCCATTCTTAGTGTTACAATTAAAAGCAGCACACGAACGAACCATGTTTACGCACTGTTTCCCTGCAAATGGCGGCTTCTATCACGTTCAATGTGGGGACGCGACACTAGCGCCAATGAGCGGTCTAGTTTTTATTTAGTAAGTCTATGGTTGGCGTACTCCAGAAATTACATACAGACGTATCTATTTTGTTTCGTTAGGAAGGACGTGTGTAACGTGTGGACACTGGCGTACCGCCAGCCTGAGACGTCCACGTGCCACACGACGGCCGCCTCCGCCGTGGAGCGCGGACGGATGGGCGCCGGCGCCGCGTCGGCAGTCAAGTGCCGCCGAGTTCTCTCCGCAGGAGCCGGACCCGGGGTCGTTAGGCGGCACAAGGCGATAGCCACGCCTTTATTTGCTTGCCGGCGATCCCTCCGCCGTGATGAAAAGCAAACAGCGCCGGCCGGGCCGCAAAAACAATAAAAGGCCCGGCCCGCCGAAACGCAACACCCGGCCGCGCCGCGCCGAGCCGCGAATTTCCACAAACTTCATTTTTCTACGCGCGCGTAATTTGTCTCTGTCGCAAAAGGATATATATTCCTCTCTCCGTGTTTGCGTGTCAAGAAAGAATTGTGATAATAGCGCGGCGGCTGGCGGTCTTCCACTCCACTCCTGCTGCGTCTGTCTCTGTGTCTGTCTGTCTCTCTCTCTCTCTCTCTGTCTTTCTTTCTTTCCCGCTTTGGCTGCCTGCCCGCCCGCCTCGCACGCTTCTGCCCTCTCGCGCTTGTTAATTCCGGCACGCGAGTGATATTAAAAAGGAAATTAATTTCCCCCTTTTGTCGTACTGAAGACCTGGTTATTGTCTGCTTTAAAGAGATTATTAGCCGAGCAGCTGGCAACTCGCAGCCGGCTCCCGTGGTCAAAACAAACTCGCCGCCGTGTTCCCGGGAGGAGATTCATTAGCGGCGGCGAGCAAGGAGGGCCCCGTTCGTTAATTCCGCTGCGTCACGAAGCGCAGCCGACGGCGGCCGCCGACTGGCGCGATTACGGCAGCGTCTTCTACATCTACATCTACATCCACACTCCGCAAGCCACCTGACGGTGTGTGGCGGAGGGTACCTTGAGTACCTCTATCGGTTCTCCTTTCTATTCCTGTGTCTTATTGTTCGTGGAAAGAAAGATTGTCATCTTGTGGTGCAGTTCTTCTTGTTGTCTCCGTACTTACCAAAAAATGGGATGAGAAGTTGCGCCTTATGCAAACACCTTTTTTCTTTTGTTTCACCCATACATGTTTCAGCCCTTCTGTGTTATCGTCAGTGGGTTCTATTTTTATTTTTAACTGTAAAGTTGTTGTTAACATATTAACATTTGCGTCGTTTACAACATTATGTAAAAGTTACGTTTATAACTTAATTGGCGAAAAGTGGGTGTAATCATAAGTAACATACCTTACAAGATGCTATTGTCCACTTGTTTTGGTAGCTGTAATGCTACACAATATACAACTTGTCATCTGCAAACAGCAAGACGTAATTTATTTCGTGTTTGTTATGCATTTACGAACGGAAATAAGACTGTATCACGTTTTCTCTCTGTAACTTACAGTTTTGAAGTTGTGGTACGTTTTCCTGTGTTGTTGGCGAAGTAAATAGGCTTACTTCTTTGCCTGTGTTCGCGTGGCAATGCAGTTTTTCCGATTACTCAAAACATAGTAACCCTCTTTACTTCGCCAACAACACAGGAAAACTTCAGAACTGTAAGTTACAGAGAGAAAGCGTGATACAGTCTTATTTCCGTTCGTAAATGCATAACAAACAGGAAATAAATTACGTCTTGCTGTTTGCAGATGACAAGTTGTATATTGTGTAGCAGAACAGCTACCAAAACAAGTGGACAATAACATCATGTAAGGTATGTTACTTATGACTACACCCACTTTTCGCCAATTAAGTTATAAATGCAACTTTTACATAATGTTGTAAACGACGCAAATGTTAATACGTTAACAACAACTTTACAATTAAAAATAAAAATAGAACCCACTGACGATAACACAGAAGGGCTGAAACATGTATGGGTGAAACAAAAGAAAAAAGGTGTTTGCATAAGGCGGAACTTCTCATCCCAGAAAGATTGTCCGTATGCCTCTGTGTGGGCTCTGATCTCTCTGACTTTATCGTCACAGTCTCATCGCGAGATATACCTAGGTGGGAGCAATATACTGCTTGCCTCCTCGGTGAAGGTATGTTCTCGAAACTTCAACAAAAGCCCGTACCGAACTACTGAGCACCTCTCTTCCAGAGTCTTCCATTGGAGTTTATCTATCATCTCCGTAAGGCTTTCGCGATTACGAAATGATCCTGTAACGAAGCGCGCTGCTCTCCGTTGGATCTTCTCTACCTCTTCTATCAACTCTATCTGGTACGGATCCCACACCGGTGAGCAGTATTCAGGCAGTGGGCGATCAAGTGTACTGTAACCTACTACCTTTGTTTTCGGACTGCATTCCCTTAGGATACTTCCAATGAATCTGTCTGGCATCTGCTTTACCGACGATTAATTTTATATCGTCATTCCATTTTAAATCACCCCTGATGCCTACTCCCAGATAATTTATGGAATTAACTGCTTCCAGTTGCTGACCTGCTATATTGTAGCTAAGTGATAAAGGATCTTTCTTTCTATGTATTCGCAGCATATTACACTTGTCTACATTGAGATTCAATTGCCATTCTCCGGACCATGTTTCAATTCGTTGCAGATCCTCCTTCATTTCAGTACAGTTTTCCATTGTTACAACCTCTCTATATACTACAGCATCATCCGCAAAAAGCCTCAGTGAACTTCCGATGTTATCCACAAGGTAATTTACGTATATCGTGAATAGCAACGGTCCTACGACACTCCCCTGCGGCACACCTGAAATCACTCTTACTTCGGAAGACTTCTATCCATTGAGAATGATATGCTGCGTTCTGTTATCTAGGAACTCTTCAGTCCAATCACACAATTGGTCTGATAGTCCATATGCTCTTACTTTGTTCATTAAACGACTGTGGGGAACTGTATCAAATAATGGCTCTGAGCACTATGGGACTTAACATCGATGGTCATCAGTCCCCTAGAACTTAAAACTACTTAAACCTAACTAACCTAAAGACATCACACAACACCCAGCCATCACGAGGCAGAGAAAATCCCTGACCCCGCCGGGAATCGAACCCGGGATGTATCAAAGCTTTGCGGAAGTCAAGAAATACGGTATCTACCTGGCAACCCGTGTCCCTGGTCCTCTGAGTCTCGTGGACGAATAGCGCGAGCTGGATTTCAAACGATCGTCTTTTTCGAAACCCATGTTGATTCCTACAGAGTAGATTTCTAGTCTCCAGAAAAGTCATTATACTCGAACATAATACGTGTTCCAAAATTCTACAGCCCATCGACGTTTGAGATATTGGTCTATAGTTCTGCACATCTGTTCGACGTCCCTTCTTGAAAACGAGGATGACCTGTGCCCTTTTCCAATCCTTCGGAACGCTACGCTCTTCTAGAGACCTACGGTACACCGGTGCAAGAAGGGGGGGGGGGGGGGGCAAGTTCCTTCGCGTACTCTGTGCAAAATCGAACTGGTATCCCATCAGGTTAAGCGGCCTTTCCTCTTTTGAGCGATTTTGATTGTTTTTCTTTCCCTCTGTCATCTATTTCGATATCTAGCATTTCGTCATCTGTGCGACAATCTAGAGAAGAAACTATAATGCAGTCTTCCTCTGTGAAACAGCTTTGGAAAAAGGCATTTAGTATTTCTTTTGCGGACGTACATCGGTGCCGAGTCGAAACAAGGCGCTATGGCGCAAGATCCTCTCCGTTTTCCCGAACCCTAACGGAAACAATAGTTGTTACAGTAATTTTACACTCAGAGTTAAAATTTCAGCTCAACCATCTATTTATGGAGTAAAAAAATAAAATAAACAAAACCACTAGAATTTACTCATTCTGAAGGTCAAATATTCAACATCAAATAACAGTACAAGAAACTGTGAGAGTGAGCAATATAAAACATAATCAACAACAATAGATCTTATGACGGGAATCGGTAACCTCTGCGTTCCGAGGAGCCAAATGTTACTTCTTTGCCACTAATGATATAGGGTGACAGTTACTGAACCAAATGAAGAAAAACGCAAATTAGTTACAAACCATGGCGCAATTTATTCAGCATGTAAATGACACTAAAGATGTTCGGATTTAGGTTATGATATGTTCGATATGCCTGCTATCATTGGCGATGATATGGCGCAGACGAATAGGGGAATTCTGCAAGATCCGCTGAAGTGTCGGAACTTCGATGCTGTCGATGACCTCCTGAATGGCTGTTTTCAGTTCAGTAGTGGTTTGAAGCATCCCCAACTCTCTTGTGGTTCCATTTTCGGGTACTCCACGTCGACGTCTGCTCGTAGATTCGTATCGTCGGTAGGTTTTCCGGATTTACTTCCCGACGTGACAGTGACGACTCTCCGATGAGGTCCGAGCCTTTTGTTTTGCTATTACTGCAAGTCTTGTAAATATCGCTTGTATTTAGTAATTTGCCCGGCTAAAACTCTCTCCTTTTATGATTAAGACAGCCTGCGCCACCTTTCGGAGGGAGTGGGGACGCCAGAGAGTCACAAAACTTCATATTAAGTAGTCCGTAAAACACGTAAACGTTCACTTCAGTTAGCGTGTTAGTTAATGCCTTCGCTTTCCGCTAGGTGGTGCTGGTTCCGTAAAACCTTCACTGATTAGTACTAGGTAAATGAAATAAGTACAACACTCTTGTATTTCTCTTTCACTCTATATTCAAGGATTAAGATGGCGATGGATGATGGTCTATTTAAAAATGTTCCTAGCCTGGAGCAATCTAAATAGTCCGCAAATGGCGATATGCACGCGCTCTGCGTCCAGATTCGCAACTAACGGCACACGACACTGTCAAAAGTCCACACGTTAATATCTGAATACCGGTACCTCTGAATTCACTCGTATCAGCAGATAATTTGAGTTTCTGTCGTCTATATGTCCGTAAAGTTCCAATCTAGCATTTAAGTCCTAAAATCCCCTTAATACTCCGTTGCTACCAACAGTCAGAGATCGTACACTGCATCACTTTTAATCTCCGTAATATTCTAACAGTTTTTCGTGAATCTTAACACGATAAAGTCCAATCTAATTATTGTCTCGCTGACTGACACGGGTTCCCCGCCCTTTAACGAAACAATCAAGGAAAAAGGTGGCAATAATGACGATCAGGCACTTTTATAGGTTTTTCATCACAAGAGTTTAACGTCACTGCCTTGTCCATGACGGAGCTTCCGTGGCTTTGCTGTACTTAGACGTTAAACTACTTGCTCGTATACTATAAGTTTGATCTGCAATTACCGAACTCCGATTCTACACTATTTTCCCCTCTAAATGTCTATTCTTAATTTTAAATTATTCTTTCTATAGCTTTTATCACTGTAAACTGAACCGAGGTGTTACAGGTTCTAGGTTATTCCTGTACACCTTGCCTTTAATATAACCCCACAAAAAGCAGTCCCATGTGTTCAGATCCGACCCATGCCAGTGGCCTGTGGGTACCCCAGAGTCAGAATGCGGTCCTAAGTGTTCCTCCAGGTCATCAAACACTCTCCTGCTTCGATGCGGTCGAGTTCCGTCTTGCATGAACCACATCTTGCCGATATTAGGGTCACTTTGGATAATGGGGATGAAATTATCTTCCAAAACCTTCACATAGAGTTCAGTAGTCACGGAGCCATCATGGAATATCGCACCGGTTATTCAGTGACTGAACACTGCACACCACACAGTCACCCTTTGCGGGTAACGAGACTTCTCGATCGTGGAATGCGGGTTCTGAGTCCCCGAAATGCGCCAATTTTGCTAATTGACGGACCCATCTAAATGAAAGTGGGCTTCGTCGCTAAACCAAACAACAATGCGCATACCTGTTCCCATCATACCACGCGGCCAACAGTCCAGTTTGAGCGTCCTAACAAAAACCGTTCAGCAGTTACGACGATTTTATTTCATGTAGTTGAATAATTGTCACTCGTCAATCCTAAGGGCCCAGGTTCGATTCCTGGCTGGGTCGGAGATTTTCTCCTCTTAGGGATTGGGTGTTGTGTTGTCCTAATCATTATCATTTCATCCCCATTGACGCGCAAGTCGACGAAGTGGCGTCAAATCGAAAGACTTGCACCCGGCGAACGGTCTACCCGACGGGAGATCCTAGTCACACATTTACATTTAATTTTCACCCTGTAAATGGGTGGCATGTGGCCAGAGGGAACTTTCAACGTAGGAATCTGGACAGGCAAGCAAAAGATTAGTCCACACAAGTCCACTTTAAACGCAAATATTTTACTCAGCGTATGGGTGAAGAACTGCTACACTGCTGACAACCTGTGGCAGCCGTGACTAGATATAAGCAAACGCATTACACGGGCGAGTGAGTAAGTGCGCTGAATGTTTGCAGGTACGGCTACCTATTAACAATTTGGTGTAACGTTCGGCACCAACGAGCGACACGGAAGCAATCCTTAGTGGAAGACTGATGCCCAGGTGCCCACCGCTTGCAGCGAGGTGGCAAAAGTCAAGGAATAGCGATATGTGCATATGCAGATGGCGGTAGTATCGCTTACAAAAGCTGTGAAAGGGCAGTGCATTGCCGGGGTTGTCATTTGTACACAGGTGATTAACGTGAAAAGACTTCCGCCGTGATTATGGCCCCACAACGAAAATTAATAGGCTTTGGACGTGGAATGGTAGTTGGAGCTAAACACATGGGACTTTCTGTTTCGGAAATCGTTACGGAATTCAGTATTCCTATATCTACAGTGTAAAGAGTGTACCAGATTTCAGGCATTTCCTCTCACCACAGGCTTAAAGACCAAGGGCAGCGGATTTTGCTTAGAGTTTTCACTGCTAACAGACAAGCAACATTGGGTGAAATAACCCCAGATATCAATGTAGGACGTACGATGAACGTGTCCGTTTGGAGAATGGGGAGAAGTTTGACGCTAATGGTCTATGGGAGCACGCGACCGACGTAAGTACATTTGCTAACAGCACGATATCACCTTTTTGACTATTTTTCGACCGTGACTGTCTCAAGAAATATGTAAAGGTTTTTCTAAATTACCGTTACAGCACGATATCACGTTTTTTACTATTTTTCGACCGTGACTGTCTCAAGAAATTGTAAAGGTTTTTCTAAATTACTACTACCAGTCACATACTTTATCAACTATTGTATTACTTATTTATTTTGCGACATGTTTCGAGGTTAACCTCATCTTCAGGCTAAATGGCATTACAAAAACAACTTTAAAATAGAGCCGTACTGATATTACATAGTCTTTTATTAAATGCTGTGGTGATCCTGTGGAAGGAGAGAAAACTTAGTAAGGGGTGCTGTCACTTTGGAAGCTTTGCACCAAAATGTTTTGTAACGGTCACTCACGTTTCTTCTGGCGTGGCAGTCTCGTAGTGATGCGCTGAGGAGCCTGCATTTCCGTGGCTATCTTGCTCACTGTTCACAAATTGTCACTAACATAGCAGTAACTTGGAAACACGATCACAAACAGTTGTACAGTGCAGTGGACAAGATGGCGGAAGAAATAAAGCTGGTTTTGATTTGACTATCGATTTGTCGATCTATGTGGTGTCAGATGTAGGTTGGCGAATCTGTAATACGATAAAAAGACGTTCAGAAGGCAGATAAACACCTGACACCACATAGATCGACAAATCGATAGTCAAATCGAAACCAGCTGTATTTCGACAGCAATCTTGTCCACTGCACTGCAGAACTGTTTGTGATCGTGTTTCCAAGTTACTGCTACAGGGTGTTTCAAAAATGACCGGTATATTTGAAACGGCAATAAAAACTAAACGAGCAGCGATAGAAATACACCGTTTGTTGCAATATGCTTGGGGCAACAGTACATTTTCAGGCGGACAAACTTTCGAAATTACAGTAGTTACAATTTTCAACTACAGACGGCGCTGCAAGTGATGTGAAAGATATAGAAGACAACGCAGTCTGTGGGTGCGCCATTCTGTACGTCGTCTTTCTGCTGTAAGCGTGTGCTGTTCACAACGTGCAAGTGTGCTGTGGACAACATGGTTTATTCCTTAGAACAGAGGATTTTTCTGGTGTTGGAATTCCACCGCCTAGAACACAGTGTTGTTGCAACAAGACGAAGTTTTCAACGGAGGTTTAATGTAACCAAAGGACCGAAAAGCGATACAATAAAGGATCTGTTTGAAAAATTTCAACGGACTGGGAACGTGACGGATGAACGTGCTGGAAAGGTAGGGCGACTGCGTACGGTAACCACAGAGGGCAACGCGCAGCTAGTGCAGCAGGTGATCCAACAGCGGCCTCGGGTTTCCGTTCGCCGTGTTGCAGCTGCGGTCCAAATGACGCCAACGTCCACGTATCGTCTCATGCGCCAGAGTTTACACCTCTATCCATACAAAATTCAAATGCGGCAACCCCTCACCGCCGCTACCATTGCTGCACGAGAGACATTCGCTAACGATATAGTGCACAGGATTGATGACGGCGATATGCATGTGGGCAGCATTTGGTTTACTGACGAAGCTTATTTTTACCTGGACGGCTTCGTCAATAAACAGAACTGGCGCATATGGGGAACCGAAAAGCCCCATGTTGCAGTCCCATCGTCCCTGCATCCTCAAAAAGTACTGGTCTGAGCCGCCATTTCTTCCAAAGGAATCATTGGCCCATTTTTCAGATCCGAAACGATTACTGCATCACGCTATCTGGACATTCTTCGTGAATTTGTGGCGGTACAAACTGCCTTAGACGACACTGCGAACACCTCGTGGTTTATGCAAGATGGTACCCGGCTACATCGCACGGCCGACGTCTTTAATTTCCTGAATGAATATTTCGATGATCGTGTGATTGCTTTGGGCTATCCGAAACATACAGGAGGTGGCGTGGATTGGCGTCCCTATTCGCCAGACATGAACCCCTGTGACTTCTTTCTGTGGGGACACTTGAAAGACCAGGTGTACCGCCAGAATCCAGAAACAATTGAACAGCTGAAGCAGTACATCTCATCTGCATGTGAAGCCATTCCGCCAGACACGTTGTCAAAGGTTTCGGGTAATTTCATTCAGAGACTACGCCATATTATTGCTACGCATGGTGGATATGTGGAAAATATCGTACTATAGAGTTTCCCAGACCGCAGCGCCATCTGTTGTTGAAAACTGTACCTACTGTAATTTCGAAAGTTTGTCTGCCTGAAAATGTACTGTTGTCCCAAGCATATTGCAACAAACGGTGTATTTCTATCGCTGCTCGTTCAGTTTTTATTGCCGTTTCAAATATACCGGTCATTTTTGAAACACCCTGTATGTTAGTGACAATTTGAGAACAGTGAGCAAGATAGCCACGGAAATGCAGGCTCCCCAGCGCATCACTACGAGACTACCACGCCAGAAGAAACGTGAGTGACCGTTACAAAACATTTTGGTGCAAAGGTTCCAAACTGACAGCAACCCTTACTAAGTTTTCTCTTCTTCCTCAGGATGACCACAGTATTTACGAAAAGACTATGTAACATCAGTATGGCCCTATTTTAAAGTTGTTTTTGTAATGCCATTTAGCCTGAAGATGAGGTTTACCTCGAAACATGACGCTAAGTAAATGAATAACACAATATTTGATAAAGTATGCGATTGGTTGGCGGTAATTAAAAAAAAAAAACTTTATTATATCGCCTGCAGCTCCTCTCCTGGGCTCGTGACCATATCGTTTGGCCCTACACGACTTGGAAACCGTGTGCTGATGAGATTAGTGCCGATTCAGTTGGTATGAGCTGATGGAAGGGTTCGAATGTTGCGCAGACCTCACGAAGCCATAGACCCAAGTTGTCAACAAGACACTGTGCAAGCTGGTGTTGGTTCCATAATAGTGTGGGATGTGTTTACATGGAATTGGCTGGGTCTTCTGGTCCAACTAAAGCGATCACAGAGTGGAAATGGTTTTGTTCGGCTAATTGGAGACTATATGCAGCCACTCATGGACTTTACGTACCCAAACAACGATGGAATTTTTATGGATGGCAGTGCGCTATGTCGCTGGGCCACAAATTTTGTGATTGGTTCGAAGAACATTGTGAACAGTTCGAGTTAATTATTTACCCACCCAGATCGCCCGAAGTATCCAATCAAACATTTGTTGGATATAATCGAGAGGTCAGTTCGTGCTCAAAATTCTGCACCGGCAACACTTTCGAAATTATGGATAAGATTGCAGTACTTCTCCAGAGTATTCCCAAAGACTTCTTGAGTCCATGCCACGTTGAGGTGCTGCACTATGCCGGACGAAAGGAGGTCCGACACGATATTGAGAGGTGTTCCATGAGTTTTTTCACCTCAATGTATAACACCGTCCTGCCAGTCTTCGATGGTCGGTTCAAAATGGTTCAAATTGCTCTAAGCACTAAGGGACATAAAATCGGAGGTCATCAGTCGCCTAGAATTAGAACTACTTAAACCCAACTAACATAAGGACAGAACACACATCCATGCCCGAGGCAGGATTCGAACCTGTGACCGTAGCAGCAGCGCGGTTCCGGACTGAAGCGCCTAGAACCGCTCGGCCACAAAGCTGGCTCATTGGTCGGTAGCCTGGATGTCCTTCATTGGTGGTGATGTTCAAAGAGCCGCTGCCGGGGCCCACAGAAATCTTTGAGGTATTGGCTCCGGCAGTATGGATAAGCTACGACGCTACAAGAAAAGTAACAATAAAATAACGTGGCTATTTACCTTGCAGCCGCATCCTCATAAGATGTTCTGCAACATCACCGATAACCGACAAAATAGACTAAAATGGAGTTCCCTACTTCTTTCTGGGTACTGACAGCGTCGCAGTGACAGGCTATGTGCAAACATTGCCCGTGTATCTTCGTCAACGGCACATGCCGCAGACAAACATACACTCCTGGAAATGGAAAAAAGAACACATTGACACCGGTGTGTCAGACCCACCATACTTGCTCCGGACACTGCGAGAGGGCTGTACAAGCAATGATCACACGCACGGCACAGCGGACACACCAGGAACCGCGGTGTTGGCCGTCGAATGGCGCTAGCTGCGCAGCATTTGTGCACCGCCGCCGTCAGTGTCAGCCAGTTTGCCGTGGCATACGGAGCTCCATCGCAGTCTTTAACACTGGTAGCATGCCGCGACAGCGTGGACGTGAACCGTATGTGCAGTTGACGGACTTTGAGCGAGGGCGTATAGTGGGCATGCGGGAGGCCGGGTGGACGTACCGCCGAATTGCTCAACACGTGGGGCGTGAGGTTTCCACAGTACATCGATGTTGTCACCAGTGGTCGGCGGAAGGTGCACGTGCCCGTCGACCTGGGACCGGACCGCAGCGACGCACGGATGCACGCCAAGACCGTAGGATCCTACGCAGTGTCGTAGGGGACCGCACCGCCATTTCCCAGAAAATTAGGGACACTGTTGCTCCTGGGGTATCGGCGAGGACCATTCGCAACCGTCTCCATGAAGCTGGGCTACGGTCCCGCACACCGTTAGGCCGTCTTCCGCTCACGCCCCAACATCGTGCAGCCCGCCTCCAGTGGTGTCGCGACAGGCGTGAATGGAGGGACGAATGGAGACGTGTCGTCTTCAGCGATGAGAGTCGCTTCTGCCTTGGTGCCAATGATGGTCGTATGCGTGTTTGGCGCCGTGCAGGTGAGCGCCACAATCAGGACTGCATACGACCGAGGCACACAGGGCCAACACCCGGCATCATGGTGTGGGGAGCGATCTCCTACACTGGCCGTACACCACTGGTGATCGTCGAGGGGACACTGAATAGTGCACGGTACATCCAAACCGTCATCGAACCCATCGTTCTACCATTCCTAGATCGGCAAGGGAACTTGCTGTTCCAACAGGACAATGCACGTCCGCATGTATTCCGTGCCACCCAACGTGCTCTAGAAGGTGTACGTCAACTACCCTGGCCAGCAAGATCTCCGGATCTGTCCCCCATTGAGCATGTTTGGGACTGGATGAAGCGTCGTCTCACGCGGCCTGCACGTCCAGCACGAACGCTGGTCCAACTGAGGCGCCAGGTGGAAATGGCATGGCAAGCCGTTCCACAGGACTACATCCAGCATCTCTACGATCGTCTCCATGGGAGAATAGCAGCCTGCATTGCTGCGAAAGGTGGATATACACTGTACTAGTGCCGATATTGTGCATGCTCTGTTGCCTGTGTCTATGTGCCTGTGGGTCTGTCAGTGTGATCATGTGATGTATCTGACCACAGGAATGTGTCAATAAAGTTTCCCCTTCCTGGGACAATGAATTCACGGTGTTCTTATTTCAATTTCCAGGAGTGTGGAACCAACGCGAGTAAGCACTTCGTCAACGTGCACATGAAATGGAAAGATAATACCGAGGACACAAAGATGTGTAACTATGACGGGTAAACCGGATACTCAGATTCTGTCATGAGCAGAAAGCTGTGAAGTCAGTGACTAACGGAGATTAAAAATGATCCGAAAAATATCTGGAAAACTATTTGTGTCTCCTCTAAGCTGTTCATTTAACGTATTATAATTACCCACGCTATGTATAATAACCTCCAGTTGTTGTAGTAGATCCAGTATCTTGCCTTTATCGTGTGTATAGAAAAATACGAGTTCCTCATGAATTCCCATCAAAGGGTGACCAGTTTCACGAACATTCACGGCTACGGCTGCCTTCTCGAACTTGTTAAACCGAAAAGCGTCCGTATGTTCTCTATACCTTAACTTAAAGGACTTCCAGTTTGGACTATGTAGATCACATTACGGTTGATACATTGAATTTTGTAAAAATGAAAATAAAAAATAAATAAAAAATAAAATAAATAAATTTGTGGCCGACCGATGTGGTCGAGCGGTTCTAGACGCTTCAGTCGGCAAACGCGCTGCTGCAACGCTCGCATGTTCGAATCCTGCCTCGGGCATGGATGTGTGTGATGTCCTTAGGTTAGTTAGGTTTAAGTAGTTCCAAGTCTAGGGGACTGATGACCTCAGATGTTAAGTCCCATAGTGCTTAGAGCCATTTGAACCATTTTGTAAATTTGTTATAAAATCTTATGGGACCAAACTGCTTCGGTCATCGGTCCCTAAGCTTACACACTACTTAATCTAAATTAAACTAACTTACGCTATGGACAACACACACACCCATGCCCGAGGGAGGACTTGAACCTCCGACGGGGGGAGCCGCGTGGATTGAATTTTGTAGATACCAGTCCTCTCGTATATGTTGACTTCATGTATGAAATTGTTTGTTAACTAAAATCACAGCTTCTTGTTGGTATCAAATACGATGTATTCATTCGCGTTAGTTCTGTCTTTGCCTGCGGGATGTGGCGTTAGGGAAGAACACGGCCTGTTTATGCAGACAGCTGCCACTGTACCACTGCCAGTACCAAGGACAACATATGTAATTCTATTTTTATCTATTTTATCAGTTTACTGTGATGTGGATGTACATCGTAAGAGGACAAAGCTGCAAGAGAAGTTGCCATGTTATTTTATTACTTCTTTTATTGTACTTGTTTACATTGTATATTGGTCACCTTTACATATTCTAGTACAATTAATCTGATGAATTCTTGACCGTCAAAACGCGTCAGTTCTAGTTTCTTTTTTTTTCACTCTTTAAGAAGGTAATTGAACAACGGCCTTACCGCGGTAATAACACCGGTTCACATCAGATCACCGAAGTTAAGCACTTGGTTGGGTAACAGTCAGGATCTACCGAGCGCTGTTTGTACGCGGGATGCACTCATCCATTGTGAAGCTAATTAAGGAGCAATCTGAATGACAAATAGCGGCTCTGGTCATGAAAACAGACAAGGCCGTAAGAGTGGTGTGCTGTCGATACGCCCTCCTTGTCCGCAACCAGTGACGTTTGTCAGCTGAGGATGACACTGTGGTCGGTCGGTACCATTGAGCGTTTCGAGGCCTATTCGGATGGACGGGGACAAATAGGTGATTGAGCCGACGTTTTCCCACTGAGTCTTAACAACCATGACCTCTTATCCACACTGCATAAAATCAAAATTTTACGCTCATCATCTGTGTGGGAGCAGAGTGACAAACTGCTAGTAATACCTGAATCTTTTGGAATAAGGTCATGTATGTATAATCACACCACCTGAGCACTTGGCATTGCCCAGCTGCGTATTTATTCCAATCTTCTATTAGTGCATCTCCTTCTTCCCCCTCTCTTTGTCCTTCTCCTACTTCCCCTCCCTCCCCCCACCAGGGTGCATGTCCTCCTTCACTCTCTGTCTCTCCATTCCCTCCTTCTCTCACTCCCTACTCTTCTCTGTTCATCACTCCCGACTCCAGTTGGAGGTTGCTGGTTCTCGCCCCCGCAGTATTTCTTTCCAGATAGTAAGTAACAAGTGTACCAGCTTTGGCTGAAATCCATCAAGATGCTTGACAGGTGCTTATCACCTACAGCTTCAACCGTGCACGCACACGTCATATATATATCACACATATTTGTACACATATTTCACCATATCTCTAGCGAATTTCGATCTGCAAGTTCGTCTCCACGTAGCTCAGTGTTCCTGGTGTCATATCTCCTGAACTGTGTATCGTGCAATGATATAATTTTGCAGGTGTAAAGAGTGCTAGATGCGAGAACTGCCCTCAAAATGTGTTGATAGTAGTATTATAAGTCGAGGAGTAATAAATTAAAACTTCATGTCTGATGTTGAACGTTTATTGGATGAAGAGCGAATATGTAGTAGGCAACAAATTTTTTTTTTTCCTTTCATAATTTTGTGGGGGGCGTGTTAGCGACAAAAAGTTTCGTAAAAGTTTGAAATTAGGTGTAAAATTATTCGTTGCAATCTACGAAGTACTCTCATTTTCAGATACAAAATGTAAAAAGTCTGTGTATTTGCACATATTGGGCTACTCTTCTTTTTCACTCCCATCCCCCACCCATTTGATAAGTAGGTAGTTCTTATACCCAAAGCGCTTCTTTCCAGGCTGTACGTGATATGTGTGACCATTTTGGTTCAAATAGATCCAATATTTTAGGAGGAGGTGCGTAAAATACATGCCTACATACATTTTTATAATATGTATGGATTCTACACGGATTTCCTTATGAAATAACTTTTCTGCTGTCAGGGACAATTTTCTTTTTAGTTATTCTGACTGGCAACGGAAACGGCTATTTTCTTCTTACTCTTATTCACCGTCTTCTTCTTCTTCCTGCATTATGGTCTCCGTGGGATCACGGGTAGCCCTTTTGTGGATTGCATTTTTCTCTTCTCCTCTCACAACATCTTCGTTCATGCAGTTCTCTTCAAGCACTCTTCTTTTCGGTTCTTATCTATCCTCTTGTCTCGTCTGCTCCACGGAGAACTCTCTATCCTCTTCCTGTTCTTCTCTGTCGTCGATCTGCATATTGGTCGGTAACCTTGCCTCGCTAGTTTACCTTTCCTTCCGACTTTATCCCCAATTCCGACCAGCCATTCATAAATTCAAGAACCCGCTTGGTTCATGTCTTTACTCTTGTCATCCCTGTTGTTTCCCATACTCTTGTAGTCATCATATCCATATTTATCCTTAATAAACCAACACACCTTGTCCTTTTGACTCTGGTTTCTCCACATTGTTCTCGTGCTCTATTACAGTTCTTCCCTAGGTCTTCGCATCCTTATCACACTACCTGTTTTTGGGCCTAGTATTCTCCTCAGCATTTTTCTTTCTTCTTTCTCTAGTTGTTCTTCCCCATTTAGTCCTAGTTTATTGTCTCAGCTGCGTGTAGTACCACGTTACTCTTTGTGCCATGTAGTGTCTGGTCTTTGCACTGGAAATGGGTTCCTTTTTTGTATAATTATACCTCTGGTCGTAGGTCCTCACCTTCCTCGTCCTCTGTATTATTCTCTCGCTGTTCCTGTTTCTTTCTGACACACGTTTATCAGTTATTTTAATTCGTCCACCTTTTGCACGGTGACTTCTGATCTTTTTTAATCCCCAATGGTATTCAGTGCCTTTTTCTGGTTGTCAAAGATTTTCGTTTTCGCCCTGTTGGCTGTCTTTCTCAGGCTGTCGAGTTGTGTCTTTGTGTCCTCTTCCGTCTCACTTAATATCGCTGCGTAGTTCAAAAATGGTTAAAATGGCTCTGAGCTCTATGGACTTAACTTCTGTGGTCATCAGTCCCCTAGAACTCAGAACTACTTAAACCTAACTAACCTAAGGACATCACACACATCCATGCCCGAGGCAGGATTCGAACCTGCGACCGTAGCGGGCGTGCGGTTCCAGACTGTAGCGCCTAGAACCGCTCGGTCAAACAGGCCGGCTGCTGCGTAGTTCACAAAGCTTAAACAGTGTACTTCGGCCCTGTTCTTCTTTTTTGTCCCTCAAGTGCGTTCCTGGCGTTATTGTTTTCTATACAAACCCGTTGTCTTCACAATTGCATGCTTTCACCAACCATTTCTAATGGATAACATAAAAAGACATTCTGTATAATAACTTCGACTGAAATTCCTTAATATGAATATTTATCTGCAGTCGTGCTGAACTACAATCTGATGTACATAAGTTGGCGTCTGACGTTTAAGGTCCGAAAATGTGACGTCGTCGTGCCAGGTAATGCGTGCTGGCAACCACTACAGTGCCCTGCTCTCGATGGCGATAGACAATCGATTTGAAGCCTCTATCTCGTAAAAACGCCAAGTAAAAATTTTGAAATTCGCGTACAGCACAAACCTCTGCAGTGTTTTTAACGATGTCAAGAAACTGTTCTAAATTTCAGTTGCGGCTATAGTTCCGTTATTCCTTTTATAACGGGTGTTATTCTCCCATCAGAGAAACAACTTCAAACGTATAGCGTCATGCCTTAAAAGCTACTGAACTGACTGAAATAATTTTGGTTTTGGATTGATTGTCAGAATGTCTCGCTCAGCAACGGATCTTTCCAAAGTAGCCTGTCACATTGTGTTCGATATTCATGACCTTCGAAAAATCTGTATTTGTCTCTACAATTTTGTCGATGTGTAATTCCTAACGGTGTTAAGGTGTGACCAATCGAGTCGCTTACCGAGAACAGTGGAGAGGGTAGCGACGCGGCGTGTGGGAAGAGACATGGTCGTAAGACATCGGTGCTGAAATATATTGTACATTGAAGAGCCAGAGAAACTGGTACACCTACCTAATATCGTGTAGCGCCCATGCAAGCACGTAGAAGTGCCATAACACGACGTGCCATGGACTCGACTAATGTCTGAAGTAGTGCTGGAGGGAACTGCTACCATGAATCCTTCAGCCGTCCATATAACCCGTAAGAGAACGAGGGGGTGGAGATCTCTTCTGAACAGCACGTTGAAAGGCATCACAGATATGTTCAATAATATTTATGTCTGGGGAATAAGCGGAAGTTTTTCATCTCAGAGAGTGTTTCTGGAGCCACTCGTTAGCAATTCTGGACGTGTGTCGCATTTTTCTGCAGAAATTGCCGAAGTGCGTCGGAAAGCACAATGGACATGAACGGGCGCAGGTCATCAGACAGGATGCCTACGTACGGGTCACCTATCAAATTCGTATCTAAACGTATCAAGGGTCCCATATCACTCCATCTGCACACGCCCCAAACAATTACAGAGCCTCCACCAGCACGAACACTCTCCTGCTAATATGCAAGGTTCATGGATTCATGAGGTTATTTCCATACCCGTACACGTCCATCCGCTCGATACAATTTGAAACGAGACTCGTCCGACCAGGCAACAAGTTTCCAGTCATCAATAGCCCAGTGTTGGTGTTGACGGGCTCGGGCGAAGATGAAGCGTTGTGTCGTGCAGTCGTCAGTGTTACACGAGTGGGCCTTCGGCTACGAAAGTCCATATCGACGATGTTTCGTTGATTGTTTTACACGCTGACACGTGTTGAGGCCCAGCGCTGAAATCTGCAGCAAATTGAGGAGTGACTAGACTTCTGTCACGTTGAACGATTCTCTTTAGTCGTCATTTGTACCGTTCTTGCTGGATCTTTTTCCGGCAGCAGCGATGTCGGAGATTTGATGTTTTACAGAATTCCTGATATTTACGGTACACTCGTGAAATGGTCAGCGCCATGTTCTGCCTGTTTACATATCTCTGTATTTTAATACGCATGCATATACCAGTTCCTTTGGCGTTTCAATGTGTAATGGCTCAGCGGAATTCCAGTGTGGCGAGGCACAGTATAAGGCTTTAAGAGGGCACAGTGTAATCACTGCAAGGATACCAGTTAACATGAATGTATCCAATTTTATTTGTCGTGTATCTGCAAGAAGAAGAGCCAGCGCCACACATTGTCAACGAAAAATGCCTTACATCCACCGACGACAACTCAACACGAAGTAAGATCAAATCAACTGTTAATTTAGACTTGCATACGGCTAACCAACATCTAGTTAATTTTGCGAGTGAATAATAGCAAGATTTTTCAAACCTAAGACAATTTATCCAAATAGGTACCATCCCATCCGTCATTACGTACTTGATAAAATCTTAATGAATAAGTAACATTTGCAATGTTTTTCTATAAAAGAATGAAGCCAAATAAAACAAATTAGCGGTGAGTAACTTTTTCTTATGCTGAAAGAAGTAACAGTAATTAAACTAAAGAAAGTGGATATTAAACATTGCTCTAATCATTGCGATAGTTTCCATTTTACGTAACAGAATTTGGTAGTGAATAAGTATAAATGTCTTTTGCGCAACAAAAACAACAGTGAACGACGTCACGTGTTTTGTATTTAACGCAACCATTCGCAGCTAATGAAATTTTGTTGTTCTCTGTTCCTTGCTGAATTATCCTCACACTTTACGATTTAACCGAAAAGTATTTAATCGCTGTGAGGCATCCATTTGAAAGTGTGCTAACGTAATAATGAACAATTTTGTGCTTTTTCTCCTGACACCAAATCAAGTATTCTTACGTAAATTTACGAGAACACAAATCAGCTGCACCTCGTGTAGTGAGCTGGTTCCATTTCATTCTTTTTCATTTTCTTACAGCCATTGCTAAAAGTGTTGTGCATTGACGGTTCGGCGATAGCTGCACTTACATTTCGCACAACAGGGAACTTGAGGCACACGGCTCATTTACATCCTGATATGCCGGAAGTATTAAGAGTTGTTACAAGTTCAGTATCACGCACATAAAGCCTCTGTAGCACGATTCTGGCTTCGTGACACCGGCAATAATTGTCCTGTAATATGTCGTCCCTGTCGGGGAAGGCATAAGCATGAAGGATGTTCACGTAATCCACAACTACTACGGTGTCTTCATTTACTACCACAGTTAATATTATTCGAAGCGTAATAATGTCCCCATCCTCATGGATCCTTCTTGCATACTTTCATGCAGCGCATCCAGAAACAACAGTTGACCTGGCATAACAGTATACTTATTTATTTATTTATTTCATCAACAGTACAGATGAAGCCACCACCTTCAAATGTATGGTGGGTCAGATACTACTAAATGTAATAGTGAAGACTTCTTATTGTTACAATTTTATTGGTATGCCATTGTTAATGCTGTTTTATGTAATACAAAGAACACACTGCACAAAAATTTCTCTAAGGTTACAGAGAAGTTAATACTTTCCGTTTGTTCAAATAGTACTATATAATTTGTTTCTGCCTAGTTAAAGAGAATATAATTTATATAATGCAAACCTAGAAAAAAGAAAAAAAAGTAATACAATATGTGTGGTAAAAAAGGTAGAATATGTAGAGAGAGTGATATGCTACATTTGGATGTGTACCATAGTCTATGTAGCTTATTGGTCTATAATAGTCAATTTTAACCTATACACGTAAAAAAAGATCTGCATCCCCCGGTTCCCACAACTCCTGCCGATAGACGTTGACTGTGTATATTGCATCACAGGCACAGTCCCTTTGACTGTTCAGAGATGTCACCAAACCCGCCCACAGATGTAAACAACCATGCCTATTACGCGGACGGGGTTCGACAGCCCCTCAGTTCCACCCATTCCACCAGGAAGAAAATACACGGCTCGTGTTATCTGTAGTTCAACCATGGCTAGACGGTCAATACCGCGGTTGGATCGCATCCGCATTGTTACTTTGTGCCAGGAAGGGCTCTCAGCAAGGGAAGTGTCGAAGCGTCTCGGAGTGAACCAAATCGATGTTGTTCGGAGATGAAACAGATGCAGGGAGACAGGAACTGTTGATGACATGCCTCGCCCTGGCCGCCCAAGGGCTACTACTGCAGCGGGTGACCACTACCTACGGATTATGGCTGGCAGGGACACTGACAGCAACGCCACCATGTTGAACAATGCTTTTCGTGCAGCCACACGACGGCGTGTTACGACTCAAACTGTGCGCAGTAGGCTGCGTGATACGGAGTTTCACTCCCGACGTCCATGGCGAGGTCCATCTTTGCAACCACGACACCATGCAGCGCGGTACAGATGGGCCCAACAGCATGCCGAGTGGACCGCTCAGGACTGGCATCACGTTCTCTTCACCGATGAGTGTCGCATATGCCTTCAACCAGACAATGGTCGGAGTCGTGTGTGGAGGCAACCCGGTTAGGCTGAACGCCTTAGACACACCGTCCAGCGAGTACAGCAAGGTGAAGGTTCCCTGATGTTTTGGGGTGGCATTATGTGGGGTTGTCGTACGTCGCTGGTGGTCATGGAAGGCGCCGTAACGGCTGTACGATACGTGAATGCCGTCCTCCGACCGACAGTGCAACCATATCGGCAGCATATTGGCGAGGCATTCGTCTTCATGGACGACAATTCGCGCCCCAATCGTGCACATGTTGTGAAGGACTTCCTTCAGGAAAACGACATCGCTAGACTAGAGTGGCCAGCATGTTCTCCAACCCTATCGAACATGCCTGTGATAGATTGAAAAGGGCTGTTTATGGACGACGTGACCCACCAACCACTCTGAGGGATCTACTCCGAATCACCGATGAGGAGTGAGACAATCTGGGTGAACAGAGCCTTGATGGACTTGTGGATAGTATGCCACGACGAATTCAGGCATGCATCAATGCAAGAGGACGTGCTACTGGGTATTAGAGGTACCGGTGTGTACAGCAGTCTGGACCAGCACCCTGAAGGTCTCGCTGTAGGGTGGTACAACATGCAATGTGTGGTTTTCATGAGCAATAGAAAGGACGAAAGTGATGATTATGTTGATATCTATTTCAATTTTCTGTACAGGTTCCGGAACTCTCGGAACCGAGGTGATCCAAAACTTTTTTATGTGTGTATTTCAGTAGAAGAGAATATATTTCTGGGGAGGAGGAGCCTCGGAGAAAAAGTTCTTTGAGCCTTCTCCTCCCAAGCGACGTTTTCCTGTTACTAGGATATGTGCTGTCTCTGCTTGTGTCGGTGTTTTGTTTATTTTACGATTGTTACTGTCTGTTGTGTTGTTCTAGGCGCTTCAGTCTGCAACCGCGCGACCACTACGGTCGCAGGTTCGAATCGTTCCTCGGGCATGGATGTGTGTGGTGTCCTTCGGTTAGTTAGGTTTAATTAGTCCTATGCTCCAGGGCACTGATGACCTCAGAAGTTTAGTCCTATAGTGCTCAGAGCCATTCGAACTATTTTGTTGTGTTGTTTGTGGCTGTTTTATGGCATGCAGTGCGATGTATTATTGGTTTGGCTCCCTTACACGTTGATCGCTTATGAGTCACATTCACTTAGTGTTTTGGTTCCTTCCTCGGTTTCGGAATCTGTGGTCGTGCTTGTGTGCTCCCATGTGGTTTGTTGTGTTGTTTGTGCTTGTCTACACCTCCTTCCACACGGGTTTCGGCATCTTCAGTCTTCGTGTAGTGTGTTCGATACAATATCGGCTACGCTGTTAATTATGTTCCAATCATCGGGATTGCGTATTACGCTGGCGACTTCATTGCCGTTGTGTATTGGTCTCACATGTGGTAGCGTGTTGGATTGTAGTGTGACAGGTTCAGGTGTCCCAGTTACTCCGAAAATGCTTATTTCATTGTTAGTTAGTCCCATGGTGTGTAAGTGTACCGGGTACGGTCCGTGATCGCTCAGTAAATGGAGCAACCCCTGGTTTGGGTCGACATGTTTTAAATGTAATCTGTCGCATACGTCAGGGGAGAAAGAGTGTACTCGGGGACCCTTGTCGGATGCCCCCCGCTCTCTCTGCAGTGTCTGAATCTGGTATTGTTTCATTTTTGCTATGTTTATGATATTAGTCCCAGCAATCTCTCTGACTTTTTCGAGCCTGTCCCGTTCAAGCTGCTAAAGTGCATCTCTATAACATATTGTTGTGTCTATGGGGTAAGTCCTCATCACAACGCAAAGTGCATCCAGTGATGCGGAGTTGAAGGCTCCGTTCATTCCCAGGTGTACACTACGTTGACCTCGTCTTGCAGCTGTCTTGCTCGTTGTATCTTCAGTCTGTGAGCCCAACCACTTGCGGCGAAGCACGCGATTGATTCAAATATCGCAATGTGGTTGGTCCTTATCGTTTTACTAGGTAATTTTTTCTGCATTGTGTTGAGTCTTGCTAGTTTGTACATAATTTTGGAGACTTTGTCAATTGTCAGTTTGATATGTTCGCTTAAGGTCTTTTTTTCGTCAAGATGAAATCCTAGATACGTGACTTACCCGACAAGGCGACACGTTTCCATTCCTGCACACGTTTCCAGTGGCGATGATCCAGTGCCCCATGCAGTCGTAACTGGCTGTGTCGTTGGGCAAACACAGGAATACACAGAGGTCGTCTGCCACGGAAGCTCATACACTACAACGTTCGCTCGACAGTGTGCTGCTCATTGCTTGTGCCCGCTCCAGAATTGTGCTGTGCTGCCAGATGTGGCACGGATCGACCTGTATACTGCTTTGCAGAGCGTACAGCCTCCGTCCACCACGTAATGTGATGAGGCGTCGACCTCAAACACCTTGCCTCCCACCAACAGTGTCACAGCTCGTCAGCCACGTTCTGCAGGTGCTCATGACGGCAGCATGCGAACGGCCGACTGGCTTTGTCGTGTACGAGATGATCGTTTCCAAGCGCCGGGGCATAACGATCTGCCCTTTGTCAAAATATCTTCCCCGTTTGCGACCTGTGTCGTCGCAAAGTGGATCTTCGATAATAAACTTAAATATAGCTGTTGAACTAAATTAAGCTGCGCTGTTTCAACTTATTTAATAACAATTAAAAGCATTTATTTAGTAACCAGTGAGACAAGAAGACCTTCTGAAGGGCTTATGGGCTTATGAAGTATTTAAACAGAGGTTTCAGCAAGTAATTTGAGAACTTAATAGATCTTTATTACCATTTTATAGATCTTACACATTTCCAGTACCTGTGTTTTGAACCCTCCTGCGACGTGGTCACGCAGGGAAATTGTGGCCGGGGGGGGGGGGGGGGGGGGAGGTGGAAGGTGTGTGACAATGACACTGGTACGCTGGTGTGAATATATGGCAAAGGGTCCCTCTAAGATAACTTTTTTTGCAAATACCCATGTTGCCACTTGTTCACCTTTGTTGAGCACTTTAAGACAGTACCCAGACGGAGACAATCCGTGATGGAGTCCTAGGAGCCTGCAGGCAGGCTACATTGATGCACTAGCGCCTCCAAGTAGGCGTGGCGAATTGGAGCGGTATCAAGGGGATACCTGTATGCAAGCATCTAGGACTCCGCACAGGTTGTCTCTGCATGTATGTTGCCGACGTGGGGGAAGGGGTTTATTAGAAGAAGCGTTTGCCGTTTTCTTCATACAAGTGTGAACGTCGCACCCCTTCGTGATGACGTCACATTAGGGTGTGAAACAGGTGCCTGAAGAATTACAGTCACCCTTTGCTACTTGGAACATATTAAAATTTCGTTCAATGGTTTAGAATGGTTGCTAGTACTTGCAGCCTGTGCAACAGGGCAAAAATTGCGGTCGCACTGCTTTCTGAAGCGGTGCAGTCGCATCCATTGGGGTTGCTGGCAAGCCATGTCGTTAGAGAAGGGTTGAATCATCCGGAGGGTGACAGAAGTGTCAGAGGTTGACACGAACGTCGTACTGTCGCTCATTAGACTGCGAACTGTCGTTTTCGTCCACGAAATGTATGGGAATCAAAGCCCCAAGGACATGAGTGGTCATACCGACCCTCTTTATGCTACCTGCTAAGGCGTTTCGGTGTCCATTCTGAGCGGCGTTGCACCTGAAACGTTTTCTTCGGTTACCCATAGGAAAACCGCGTGATTTCAATGTTAGCAATTCTTACTTCCATCGCGGAGGAGTCGAAAGAAGAGGTGAAATCTCGGTAAGAGAGGAAGCGACTATCTTCTTATCGTGTAACACGTCCACGATGGCGTTGGACAGAGTAGTAGTTAAATTTGGTGCTCATGTGACATTATTAACCCGGCTTTAATCTCACATGACTTTCTGTGCTGTGGCCTTTTTTCCGCACGTGTCGACACCTTGCTGCCTGAAGAGTCCCGCAGCACGGGGGTGACGTTGCAGGGTGCCACACTTACAAAATGAAATTACTGATACCTGCCGTATCGAAAAATTCAGAATACTGAATGTCTCAGGTTTGGTTAACTAAATAGTTTTACACTTAATAACAGCACTTTCTAGTTTTTATTATAAAAAGAGTCATTACCCAGCACTCTGTTGGTGGCTTCAGCAATATCTGGATATAGAATTGCCTGGACTTATTATCATCATGCTTAAGAATCTACTGTTCAGCTTCGACCTGTGTACTAAAACAGAACTCATTTGTCACTATTTCTTCCATAAATTGTCTGGTAGTCTGTTTCCGCTGTATATAATCTTTAATGTGGGTCCTTTTTCTAAAACTTCAGGAAATGATGACGAAAAAATGTGTCTCGAATAACCAGTAACTATTTTATGAATGAATTTGTGTAGCAGAAGTCTTTTGTAACAGCCCTGCATTTTCTATCCCCCTAAATCCTCACTTGACACAATCAATAACCAATGCTATCTACCACGGAGCAATTTGACGGATTTGGTTCGGGGATCAAGAAAATGACTCACCCACTGAACTTGAAGCTCTTCTCCTGAGTGATCCGTGCCTGGAGGAAAGAGTTTGAGCTTTGTGCGTCTGCTTTGATGAAAACAATTCCTGATTTCGAAACTAGTTTCAGTGATAACTGTCCGTCGTCAGCGTTTTTTCGCATTAATAATATGTGACACGCCGATTGTTATACAGTTAAATTACGACAACATTTAAATTTTTATTTTTGATCAGTTCCATGCTGTTGTTCAGCATAATATCCTCTAATTAGAAAATGAACACACATCGTACGCTGCTCTTGCAGTGTAGACACTTTTGCTGCTGCAAGATGACGGGCTTCAACAGTCTTAGGCTGCCATCTAAGGTTGGATGACGTCAACGAGTAAATTTTACAGTAAACTCCATAAGATCAGATGATGGCAGCATAATACTGTTGAAACCGGTCACCTTGAAGCAAACAAATTGTCTGCAGTGCGATCGCGGCGTAGGAAGTGTGTTCATTTTCGTATTGATCACCCCACAGCCCAGCATTACGTCTCACTACCTCGGTAACATGGGAGTATAACAACCAGATGTATTCAACTCTGTTTCACTCGTGAATCGTCGGCGAAGGATGAAAAAAACCGATATTACTTGCCGCAAGCGATCGTCAGGCCGACAAGTACTGTTTCACAAATTTATGGTTGACTGATAAATTAAATTTTCAGAGCAGTCACATAGTAAGTTGAACCAAACTCAAGAGTAACACTCACCATTCTCTGACAAGGGACATCTCATCTTCACATCACAATAAAAAAAATGGCTCTGAGTACTACGCGACTCAACTTTTGAGGTCATCAGTCGCCTAGAACTTAGAACTAATTACACCGAACTAACCTAAGGACATCACACACATCCATGCCCGAGGCAGGATTCGAACCTGCGACCGTAGCGGTCGCTCGGTTCCAGACTGTAGCGCCTAGAACCACACGGCCACTCCGGCCGCCACACACCACAATCACGATGTTGCACTTTCATAATATAAAAGTTGTTTAAGGTGGGAGACCAAGTAGTAAGTGCCCAGATTAAAATGGGTGCACTAAAATACTGTTGAATCTACACGTCAAAAAAGTTGTGAGAGAAATGAAAGAAAGGTTCAAGAGGAGATTAGAATTTATGGTGAAAGGAAGCCAGTGATATGATTCGAGGTGACATTGTTAACCACAATGAAAGTGGAAGAAGGATTACAGGACGTGTTGAATGGAGTGAACAGTCTAATGAGTACAGAGTATGGACTGAGAGCGAACTGAAAGTAGACGAAAGTGACATGGAGTAACAGAAATAAACTTAGCGACAAACTTAACTTCAAAACTGGGGAGCACGAAGTACAAGAAATTAAGAAATTCTGCTGCCTTGGAAGAAAAACGTGACGGACGATGCGAGGAGAATGTCAAAAGCAAATTAGCACAGGCAAAGAGGCCATTTATGGCCAATAGAAGTCTGTCAGTATCAAACGTCGGATTTAATCAGTGGAAGAAATTTCTGGGAATCTGCGTTTTGAGCACAGCATCGTATGGTAGTGAATCATTTGATTGTGGGAAAACCTGAAAAGAAGAGTAATTAAGCGTTTGAAATGTGGTGCTTAGAAGGAATTGGAAAGTTAGTTCGAATGATAAGAAAGGGGAAATTTTTTTGCAGATTAGGAGAAAGAAAGAACACAACGAAAACACTGAAAAGAAGAAGGGACAGATTGATAAGACATATGTTAAGACATGAAGGAATAACTTGCATAGTGGACTCTACATTTCATGATTTCAAAATTTAAAAAAAAAGTCTCTCTGATGATAGCGCGTTACGTAATGTGGAGACCACAAACACCGTGTTTGGACGAAGACATCTAAAAAGAAAGTGGAAGTTTGATCTATTACTAAGTCAAAACACATATGAAGGGCTAAGACTACGGTGATCTGTTTCGTTCAAATGTTCAAATGTGTGTGAAATCTTATGGGACTTAACTGCTAAGGTCATCAGTCCCTAAGCTTACACACTACTTAACCTAAATTGTCCTAAGGACGAACACACACACACCCATGCCCGAGGGAGGACTCGAACCTCCGCCCGGACCAGCCGCACAGTCCATGACAGCAGCGCCTCAGACCGCTCGGCTAATCCCGCACGGCGATCTGTTTCGTGGATTTGAACAAAGGCTGCCTGGTATACTGTCATATCTCTGAAAATATTTAACTGTACCCTCTCAACTGTAAGTGCGATGTTAGCTGTGCTGTCAATATCGCAAAAGTTTGCTAAGCTCCCACCAGCCTTTTTTTTTCGTGAAAAACGCGGCGCGGCCTCTGTATGAAGGTACACTAGGGGGTAACGAAGTGGCGGCCGAATGTTGACCCTGGGCAGGTGATCGGGCCTCTTGATGGACACGTCCAAAGTGCTTTAATTAAATGGCTACATTACCGCCATTGATCTTCGCAATTGAAATCATAACGCGCGCCATATCGGTTTCAGCGCGCGGCTCTTTTGTAAATGCGACTGTCCCCAGGAGCGACAGCGGGCCTCGCCCTTCGCCGAATTAATAATGGGACGGCAGAGGTAATCAATTCTCCGAAGATACACGCGCCGCGGCCGGAATAATCTCTCTAAATTAATGGTGCAATGGCAAAAATCGGCCGTCTGATCCAATCGGTGGAGGCGCGCGGCGACCGTGTCCGCGGCGTCGTTTCGGCGTCGGCGGCCAGAATTGGCCGTGTCGCGCGCGGCGCAAGTTCTTTGTCGACGCCATAAGCGGGGGCGGCGGGGGCGGGGGCTGGGGGGGCAGCACCAAGTCGTGTCCGCAGAGTTTCAGCGCCGCTGCAGCGCTCGCGTATTCCGAACGGATTAGGACAGCGACGCGCCCACTTTGCAAATATATCCGTGGGCCGTCCCTCGCAGCCAGCTCGACATTTTATGGGGCGCCCGAAACTGATTATGTGCTGGTGAATTCCTTTCGGTTAAATTCGCTGCTGATGTACTGTCAGGTAGACACCAACGAGAACTGTCTCTGCAGAAACGCGTAGGAACGTGAAGGGAGCTACTTTCTGTCTCTGACTGTTAAACCTGGTACTACGAGTATTTTCAACTTGGACGGAAGCATGGCGTAGCCCTTTGTAACATGACCATATCTTCCAAGGCGTCAGGTGTTACCTCACATTTTAACGAAGGCGTTCAATAAGTAACGTGACATGTAACGCCGTAAGTCTAATACTCTACTGATTTATTTTGCTTTTGGTTAATTTAATGTTACATCGTTGAGCTTCTGTAAATGTTGTTTGATTGAGTCGATAACATAAAATTGTATACTGCTTTCTTTGTTAAAACTTTGATGTCATGATTCGATTCTATGCAATGTAGTATTTCTGTCATTTAAATTCTTTGTCCCAATTGGAGGGAGACAAAACTTACTGTATATTTTTGGAATCTGTTTAAATAATTTTGTTTAGAACTACCTATATGTCCAAATGATATGTTTTGTTTAATATGTTTAGTTACTGTTATATAAACTGCTGACCTTCACTTAGGATTCTTAATTAGTTTGTATGAAAAAGGTGTAGTGGTTCCCCTCGGGAACGGAACTGTGTAGCGAGCGCAAATTGTGTTTGGCCTAGGTAGAAAAGGTGGAACGAGCTACCAAACTGTTCACTGCCCACGTAAAAGTTGTATATTGTGCTGGTTCCGAGAGAGGCTTTTCCTGCCGCTTACCAATGCCTCGGATGGATGGATAAATATCTGGTACTATTCTGGAATTGGTATCTATCATCGTCACCAAGAAGGGACAGAGTCCAGCAATTCTGCCTGCAAATCCACCTACCAATATGCAGCTGCTACCACATTGCGCAATCACTGTAATGGAGCACTACAGTAATGTACAGTGAGGGATCAGCTCATTGAATGTTTTAGTGCGCACAAATATAAGGTAACTTATAACTGAATTCATGTACCTACCTTGATTTTTTCCCCTATCACAACACCTCTCAGGATCCTCTCCATTTGAGCTATGATTACCGAGTGTCCTAGTTTGTGGAAAAAATGAAAGCGTCAGAGCCAAATATTTAATCAAATAATGTTTTTTGATCTTTGGTAAGAAGAGAGTATTCAGATTTACTGTGGATTTAGTGAAATTGTGGGAGGTAGTAAATGTAGTCTTGTGAAAGCCTCCCAGTGATGGAAACAGTCCAATTTAAAGTTTTTTTTTTTTTTTTTTTTGGAGTTTCAAAGTCACCTGTTTAATCATTTACTTGAAAGTAGAAGACTGTGGTAATAAAGATAATTTGCTGTTTCTTTTAAAAATTAAAAATTCTTAAAACTGAGGCTTATAAAATTTTGCTTAGTTAATGATCATAGTGCTGCCTGTAGTAAATTTGAAGAGGTGAGTCAGTTTCTTGTAAATTTGTCAACATTATGTCTCACTGCAGTAAAGTCGTGAATTGCAGTTGTGGGAAGTTGGATGCTTGCTAAGCACTTGTTTCTTTTGGATATTGAAAGTGCATATTAATAGTGTAATAAGACCCACAGGTTGTCCTTTACCATTATTTTTGAAAACAATAATTTCTTTATTCAAAAGACAATGAGAAGTAACCTGTTAGTGAATTCCATTTAACTTTCATTCTAAATAGAATAGTATTTAGTTGAGAGACACTTAACCTGTGACCAGTTCATAAATTTGCAGTGAACTACATTTATAATTTTATGTCAGTTAGGAAAATGTTTGACAATAATACTGAACCTATGTCCAATTAATGATTCTGAAATGAATATTAATAGTAATGTTATAAAGACCATTCAGTTTCAATAACCACTGAAAGTAATAGTGTGTTTCGTTCTCTGTTATATTTATGCAAATAGTTTGTTCTGCTCTGTTAGCTTCCAATCTTAATCGTGAACATGTGCAGGTGTCAGAGTTCGTTGCACTCGCGTGTGACAAAATATAGGTTGTGTTTGTCCGTTAAGGTTACTCATACTTATTTTCTTGAACAAGAATGTCAATCATCCTCTTGCCTAATTAGGCTGGCGACCATTTTCCTTGTTCTTTGAACAGTGTAGATAGGTAAAATATTGTTTGTACTGTTCAAATATTTACATTTTTCTGACTTTCGCTTCCGATACGCCGCCTCCGTTAGGTACAACACGGTCAACATAACAAAATTCCTCTCAGAGGGTAACACTGCTCTGCTTCTTCATACTATAATTACTTGAGTAAGAATAATTTCATTCACGACCTGCCTCCAATTTTAAGGTTATGGTATAGCAGTAGCAGACAGGAGTGTTATAAACATTCTTCTTTAAGAGCTAATTTTGTTTGAAAAATGAGGAATTTACAGCGGGACATTGTGGAGTATTCTCACTTCAGCCTCCATAGTTTCATGAAGTTCAGTGGGTGATGGCGCTCTACCCAGCATCAAGATGGCGTCTATAATGGATGTACGTTCCAAGCAGAGAGTTGTCACTGAGATTCTTTTGACGGAAAACCAGAGGGTCACAGATGTTCACTGGCGCTTGCAGAATGTCTACGGAGAGCTGGCAGTGAACAAAAGCATGGTGAGTCATTGGACTACATGTCTGTCATCATGACAACAAGGTCACGCAAACATATCGGACCTCCCGCGAGCCAGCCTGCCGCACACAGCTGTCTTCTGCAGCTTTGGAACGTGTGGACACTCTCATTCGATCAGATCGATGGCTCTCACAGCTCAACTAGACGTCTCTGTTGGTAGTACTGAATCATTCGTCCACCAGTTGGCATACTCAGAAGTGTGGGCCCGATGGCTTCCTCACCTTCCAACTTCCACCGGTTTGTCCCAATGAAGGATGCACTCCACGGGAAGTGGATGACGGGGAGGTCTTCGATGCGGCAAGACGTTGGCTCGAACGTCGACCAGTAGAGTGCGGTATACAGGCCCTCCTAGTAATGTGGCCTAAGGCTGACGAATCAACGGATATTATGTTGAAATGAAATGAGCGTTTGGCGTCAGTGGCCGGGAGGCCCCTTGCAGGTCCAGCCGCCTTGGTGCAGCTCTTATGACATACGACGCCACATTGGGCTACCTGCGCGCCGGATGGGAATAAAATGATGATGAAGAGAACACAACAACCAGTCCATGAACGGAGAAAATCCTCGACCCAGCCGGGAATCGAACCCGAGCCCGGAGCACGGCAATCCGTCACGCTGACCACTTTTTTTTTAAATCTCAGTTCGTTTTTGTTCGTTTTATCTGCTCGGTGCGGACGTCGCAAGGCACTCGTTTCAGTTCGTCGTTGATCCATTAACTCAGTTTTTTATTACAGAGGGCAGCTAAACCTCTCACTGAACACGCTGAGTTACCGTGCCTGCACCACTCAGCTATCGGGTTGGACGGAGATTATGTTGCAAAATAGGATTTTGCAGCCAAAATAGTTGGGGAATAATATGGTGTGTTGGAATCTTGAGTAAAACCAGCCGGCTTCCAGAAAAGTGTGTTGCATTACTTACTGAACGCCTCTCGTATTAATGCACAGATGATTAAAAGTATTTACATGTAAATGAGTACCTAAATTCCCCCCTGAAAAATGGTTCAAATGGCTCTGAGCACTATGGGACTTAACTTCTGAGGTCATCAGTCCCCTAGAACTTAGAACTACTTAAACCTAATTAACCTAAGGACATCATACACATCCATACCCGAGGCAGGACTCGAACCTGCGACCGTAGCGCCTAGAACCGCTCGGCCACTCCGGCCAGCAAATTCGCCCCTCAACGCAGTACCTGAATAAATTAGCTGTTTGATTACAAAATACGGTAGAGGAAAGGAATTGTCCGGGGAGTACTGCACTGCAGCCGGCCGGGGTGACCGAGCGGTTTTAGGCGCTACAGGCTGGAACCGCGCGACCGCTACGGTCGCAGGTTCGAATCCTTCCTCGCGCATGGATGTGTGTGATGCCCTTAGGTTAGTTAGCTATAAGTAGTTCTAAGTTCTAGGGGACTGATGACCTCAGAAGTTAAGTCCCATAGTGCTTAGAGCCATTGCACTTCTCTTACGATCGCGTTAAACACTCATGTTTTGTTGCTGAAAGTCCCTACGTGCTATTCACTTGGTCAGAATGTGCGGCACAAGTAGACGCACCCGGCAGAAACGACGCCAAGTCAGTGTGAGTCGGACGGTAGCAGTGGAGGGAGCGACGATAGGCGACTTGGGAGTGCGCGCAAAGTAGTGAGAAAGTTAACAAGTCTGGTAGAATGTCGAGCATTCAGCGCAGATGCGAGTATTACAAGTAAAAGAACGAAACACGTACAGAAGTGATGTCAGTGTTCTACAAAATGTTTAACAGGATTAATCAAGGACATGCTGTCGATACTACCTTGCTGTATTATCAGTTGGTGCCCTAAAAGAGAAGTGAACAACAATGTTTTACGACTCAAAACCCCGACCCCCACAAAATGTCACCGTTAAAGGTGCGACGCACCGCCATGCTGCAGGTAAAACAGATTAGGTAAGATTTCTATCGATGGGACGGCTCGATTTCTCTGCGTGTATTGACAGTAGTGTGTATTCTAATGGTCACTAAACATATCCCGTCTTGCCAAATATTCGTCATCTCACTGCCGAGCAGCTCCACGAAGACATAAAGCAACAAAGAAGAAAGGTAAGATTTGAACGAGGCCCTTGTAACGGACTAGTATTAATGATTGAAACGACATAGTGGTATGGCAACAGAGATTAAATTTCTGTACCCATCACTGGAACGTACGGGCAATTCACACCACTGTGTATATTCGCAGTATAAAGTTACGTGCTGTGGACAGATACCAGGTGTTTTTAGGCGATACAGTGAGAGTTGCCTGGAATGAACCATCTCGATTTTTTTCTAACCTTTGGTCTAAGTAGGCCACTACGAGCGAAATTTAAGTAATGGTTTTCATTGTATGTTTTCTAATAGTCTGTGTTTTGAAAATTAATGACATGTGCCTTTTATTGCTGAAGGCAACATTTCTGTTTTTAGCTCCTTAGTTTCGAATACATGTCTGATACCAACAAATCTATTGTCGTAAGGCAGGGCTTAGCAACTGGCCGGTTTTGAGCGCGAGTACACGCGTCTGCTCAGGCACGTGCTCGCGAGCAGGTGCAAGGTCGCGGAGTAGGGAGGGAGGGGAGGGAGGGGAAATGCGCGCGCACGTTTGAATAGGGCCGCAGCGTGCCTATTGAATTCGCGCCAGCTGTGTAACGTTTAAAGTACTACGATCAGCTCTATCAGTCACTTCGCTGGTTAAGAACCATGTCAAGTCGCCGTTGTGTAACCCCAACCATGCTTTCACAGTTAAACCCCCATTGGGAGGAATTGTATCTGTTTACAGAAAAAGATTGTGTTGCAAAATGTGTAGTGTGTCACAAAACGCTGAATTCTTTTAGGAAATTTAATTTGCAGCGACATTATATGTCGTACCACGCGAAAGACTACGGAAGTGGAAAATGTGATGTACCAGATCGTGCACAGGAAGTTATTAAACTTCAAAGGAAGCTATCCGAAGAAGATCTGGACGACGAAGAAAAATCAACTGAGGCAGCTCTCAGAGTGAGTTACAAAATTGCTTTGCTTTTAGCAAAATCCCTGCGCCCCCTCACTGATGGCGATTTAATAAAAGAATGCTTGGTAGTTGCTGCGGAACATTTGTGTCCATCTCAAGCTGAACAGTTCGGATTGTGCCATTATCTAACATGACCATTATACGTCGCATACAGGACATGGCAGACGACGTCCAGAGCCAGCTTGCAAATATCTGTAAAGGGTTTATGGCGTATTCTCTAGCTCTGGACGAAAGTGTTTGTGGTGTCACCGCCAGACACCACACTTGCTAGGTGGTAGCCTTTAAATCGACCGTGGTCCGGTAGTATACGTGGGACCCGCGTGTCGCCACTATCAGTGATTGCAGACCGAGCGCCGCCACACGGCAGGTCTAGAGAGACGTCCTAGCACTCGCCCCAGTTAGACAGCCGACTTTGCTAGCGATGGTTCAATAACAGATTACGCTCTCATCTGCCGAGACGATAGTTAGCATAGCCTTCAGCTACGTCATTTGCTACGACCTAGCAAGGCGCCATTACCAGTTACTATTGATGCTTTAAAACATGTACTGTCAAGAGCGATGTTCACCAATTATGGATTAAAGTTAAGTATTCCAGCAGCTACGTACTTTATTTGCTAGTCTCAATTACTTTACCTGTTCCCGACCTCACGCCAGTCTGCGTGAGCTTAAATGCATGCCTTTCGGCTTCCTGTCATAGTGGATTGGCTGTCTTGCCAGTCCACAACAGTTGGCGACGAGAATTCTGCGTTCGTAGCAATATTGCCCTGATTTACTCGTGTTATGGCTTCGCCACAATCTCCAGATGTACTGTCCGAATTTTATCGCTTGCAGACTCAGCAGACCCAGGCCTTATTGGATGCCCTTGAACAGCTCGTCCAGGGTCAACGTGCAATGCAAAACGATGCAGCGGCCGCCGCTCCACCGCTACCGCAGCCACACCACGCTGTTGCACCAACTTTTCGTCCTTTTGATGCTGCACTGGAAAGCTGGACGGAGTGGTCACGCCAATTTGGCGTGATAGACATTTTGGATGAGCAGGACACACTTGACTTTGCTCAGGAATCATTTGAAACTTCCAGCCATGTGTCACGTTAACTGGCCCGCAGGGCGAGCTGCACGGAACAGTAAACAGTCCTCCAGGGCGAGCTGCACGGAACAGTAAACAGTCCTCACGCCCGGCCCCGCCGCTGCCACCTGGCTCTCAGCCACGTGTACCGCGCCAGCAAGCAAATGCAGTGAAATCATGCCCGCGGTGTGCTACTAGACATTCGCATGAGAATTGCCCGTCACGCCAGGCTATTTGCTTTTCTGTAATAAAAAAGGACATGTTCAAAGTGTTTGCCAGAAAAAGCTCAGAACGGACACTCACAACCATTCCAGGCCCTTTGCTTCGCGCCGAAATCGGAATCGAACCCAGAATACTCAGGCTCGTGAACCTTCGCCCATGGAAATTCATGTAGTTCATTCCACTCCGCCCAGTGCTACTCTCTCTAACAGTGACTCTGTTTGTCCCACAAATAGTGTGCATCGACATCGCCAGAAATCCCATCAAGTCGCAAGTGATTCTGTACCGGTGTCAGTTCACGTTGCACGAGACAGTCGCTCTTGTCGTAAGCAGGACAATAGACTTTTTGTCGATTTGGACATTAACGGCAAAGTGATCCCATTCCAGCTCAATACCGGAGCTGCAGTTTCACTGATCAGTCACAACACGTACAAACAGCTGGGCACACTTCCATTGCGTGCCACATATGTTAAGCTCAGTAGTTATTCAGGACAAGCTATCCCTGTGTTAGGACAGTGCAGCCTTCTTGCAGCATACAAGGGACAAACAAAACTTGTGTCATTGTACGTCCTTCGTTCTTCTTCTGCAGTGAACTTGTTTGGTTTAGATTTATTTCAGTTGTTTAACTTGTCTATAGTCAATCAGGTCCTATCAGTGAACCAGACTGTGCCTTCAGACAGTGTTTCTCGTCTATGTGAAGAGTTTGCAGACATTTTTGCACCGGGCCTTGGTTGCGCTAAGAACTATAAAGCACATTTGGAACTGAAAGTAAATGCGCAACCGAATTTTTTCAGAGCGCGCAATGTTCCCCACGCATTGCGTGATGAGGTCACAAGAACATTACACGATTTGGAATCACAAGGTGTAATTGAACGTGTACAGGCTTCTCTCTGGGCATCACCCTTAGTAATTTTGCCAAAACCTTCTGGAAAATTGAGACTTTGTGTGGACTTCCAGGCAACAGTGAATCCACTACTAGTGACTGCAACTTTTCCTTTACCCTGCCCGGAAGATCTTTTTGACAAACTGTGCCCGGGTAAATATTTTTCGAAGTTGGATCTCGCAGATGCGTACTTGCAAATACCGGTGGACGAAGACTCCCAGTGCGTTTTGGTGGTTAACACGCATCTTGGTTTGTATCGATTCAAAAGACTGCCATTCGGGTGCGCATCCACCCCTGCAGTGTTTCAGCAATATCTGCAAACTGTTTGTGCGTCGGTCCCTACTGCAGCGAACTATCTGGACGATATAGTGATCTCCGGAAAGACGGAAGAAGAGCATTTAGCCAATCTCAGAACATTATTTCAGGTCTTGCGACAAAGTGGTCTTCGCTTGCGGAAGGACAAATGTGTGTTTTTTGCTCGTGACTTACCATATCTAGGACATGTACTCAATGCCCAAGGCATACATCCCAGTCCAGAGCACCTCCGTGCCATACAAGACTTGCCTTCGCCGCAGAATTTGAAGCATCTACAGAGTGTGCTGGGAAAAATCAGTTATTACCATAAATATGTGCGCCACGCCTCTTCCATTTCAGCTCCGCTTCATCGCTTACGCTGTAAAGGTGTTCTGTTCGTCTGGACGACGGAATGCGAACGCGCCTTTCGCCAGTTGAAATCGGCGTTGCTTTCCAATACTTGTCTTACGCCATTCGATCCCCAGAAACCCCTTTTGTTGATGGTAAATGCATCGGATTTTGGGATCGGTGCTGTGCTTGCGCACAAAGATGGATCGCACGATCGCCCTATTGCCTTTGCGTCCAAATTGCTCTCGTCTGCGCAAAGACATTATTCACAGATCGAGAAAGAAGCATTGGCTCTCGTATTTGGTGTTACAATGTTTCATGATTTCTTGTATGGTCGTCACTTTACCATCATCACAGACCACAAACCTTTGACATCGCTTTTTCATCCGACCAAGCCTGTACCTCCACGTACAGCGCAGAAATTCATTCGCTGGTCTATTTTCCTCTCGCAGTACCGCTACGATATCTTGCATCGGTCCACTGCTAAGCACGGAAACGCCGATGCGTTGTCCCGTTTGCCTGTTGCTGAGGATAGAGCATTCGATTCCTCCGAACTTGCTTGCATGTTCATTGATTCGGAAACCTATGGCGTGGTCGAATCGTTTCCGACTGATTTTCGTCGGGTAGCTACGGCCACAGCTGCCGACCCTGTCCTTGCTACCGTTCTGCGTTTTGTTGCTACGCAATGGCCCTTGTCAAAGTTACAGATCGGGGATCCGTTGGTTCGCCGATTTTTTGCTCACAAGGAGAGACTTCTTGTTCGACGTGGTGTTTTGCTGTTGCGTTCTGATAATGATCAGTCCAGGGTCGTGGTCCCACGTTCGTTACACTCCTCTGTCTTACGGCTTCTCCACCAAGGACATTGGGGTATAGTGAGAACGAAACAATTTGCTCGTCAGCACTGTACTTGGTTCGGAATCGATGCTGCGATTACGAATATGTGCTCTTCTTGCATGGGGTGTGCCGAACAACAATCCGCACCACCGCGGAAATTCTTTGCATGGCCAACAGCCACTTCCCCTTGGCAACGCTTACACATCGATTTTGCTGGTCCATTCTGGAATGCTCGATGGTTGGTTCTGGTAGATTCATTCAGTAATTTTCCTTTTGTTGTCCGGATGTCTTCCACGACGTCATCTGCCACCATCCAAGCGTTATCTGCTATCTTTTGCATTGAAGGTTTGCCACAGACTATTGTTTCCGACAATGGCCCACAATTCATGTCCGCCAAATTTCAATCATTCTGCAAGGCCAATGGTATTCAACATCTGACGTCCGCACCGTTTTCGCCGCAGTCAAACGGTGCCGCTGAACGTTTGGTCAGGACTTTCAAGTCACAGATGTTGAAGTTGAAAGAGTCTCATTCTCGGGAGGACGCGTTATTGCTCTTTTTGTCCACGTATCGCTCTCAGCCCCGAGATGGTCGTTCGCCGGCTGAGTTGTTGCACGGTCGCCCTCCTCGCACGTTGATGTCTTTGCTACATCCGCCGCCTCAGGTTCCTGTGCAGCGGCAGACAGCTGCTTTTGCCCCAGGCGACGTTGTATACTATCGCAACTATCGAGGTTCACGGCGTTGGCTCGCAGGGCGCATTCTTCGCTGCCTCGGCCGCGCTATGTATCTGGTTTTGAGGGCCTCTGGTGAGGTGCGTCGGCATCTCAATCAGCTGCGCCTCTGTCGTCGCACGGGATCTGCCGCTCCCCGTCTGCTTTCAGCGACGGTGCCGTTCGGTCAGCGCCCTGGGGACCCATCTACTGGCTCGCCTCAGCCCCAGGTGTTACCGACGCTGCCTTCCATTTTGCCCCATGGCGACGCGCCGACACCGCCGCCGCCGCCTGTTCTCCCGCCGGCGACTCCCGCAGTGAACGCGTCGCTGCAACTGCCGGGCACCTCCCTGGGTCACGCGCCGCCGATCGCTTCCCGTGACCAGTTGTCCTCCGCCATGGCATTCTTGCCCGCTCCGGACCATATGTCGTCTTCGCCCGTCGGGTGCTCCGACCCGATGGAGGTCGACCCTTCAGCCCCTCCTGTCTCTCTGCGGGCGCATACACCGCATGTTGGCGTGCACCCTGGACTAGGTTTTCAGGCGTTTCCTAGCTCCCCTCGGACCGAATGGCAGGGTGCGGGTAGCACAGCCTCGCCTGCTGTTAGGCTCCCTACCTCGTCGCATACGTCAACATGGGGTCCTCCCCACGGCGGGCGGAAGCCTTATAACTCAACCGTACGCCGATTTGTGGGGGAGGAATGTGATGTCACCGCCAGACACCACACTTGGTAGGTGGTAGCCTTTAAATCGGCCGCGGTCCGGTAGTATACGGTGGACCCGCGCGTCGCCACTATCAGTGATTGCAGACCGAGCGCCGCCACACGGCAGGTCTAGAGAGACGTCCTAGCACTCGCCCTAGTTGTACAGCCGACTTTGCTAGCGATGGTTCACTGACAAATTACGCTCTCATTTGCCGAGACGATAGTTAGCATAGCCTTCAGCTACGTCATTTCTTACGACCTAGCAAGGCGCCATTACCAGTTACTATTGATGCTGTAAAACATGTACTGTCAAGAGCGATGTTCACCAATTATGGATTAAAGTTAAGTATTCCAGCAGCTACGTACTTTATTTGCTAGTCTCAATTACTTTACCTGTTCCAGACCTCACGCCAGCCTGCGTGAGCTTAAACGCGTGCCTTTCGGCTTGCTGTCATAGTGGATTGGCTGTCTTGCCAGTCCACAACAGTGTTGATATCACTGCAGCAGCGCAGCTTGCCATATTTATTACAGGTGTTAATAGAGATCTTCAGGTGAGGGAGGAGCTCCTCGATGTAGTAGCCATGATGAACACTACACCCGGGGGTGATATTTTAAGTAGTGTTGAAGAAAGTGTTGAAAATATAGGATTGTCGTGGAATTCTTTAGTTTCAGTGTCTACAGACGGTGCACCAGCGATGACAGGGAAATAATTAGGTTTCGTTGAGCTGTTGAACGAGAAAATGCAAATACTGACCGTGCCGAATGAAATAAGAGGCGTTCACTGTGTGATTCACCAGGAAAACTTATGTGCAAAGAGTATCACTCTAAAAAATGTGATGAGTGTTGTTGTTCGTACAACCAATTATACAGGGAAGCATGGACAACAACACAGGCAATTTAAAAGCTTTCTTGAGGATGTAGAAAGCCAGTATGGTAGCCTGCCTTATTACAGCGAGGTCCGCTGGCCTAGTCGTGGCGAATTATTAAATCGATTTTTTTGCCTATTAGATGAGATAAATATGTTCATGGATATAAATAACATGTGTGTTCCTGAATTGAAAAAGCCTTCATGGAAATGTGATCTCGCGTTCTTAGTAGATTTAACTAGCCATCTGAATGCTTTGAACATTTCACTACAAGGTAAAGATCTGCTACTTACTCATTTCATGGATCGAATACGAGCTTTTAAAATGAAATTGACAATTTGGGTGAGTCAGCTGGAAACAGGAAATCTAGCTCATTTTCCTAAACTATCATCCATGCAAGATGTTCACAAAGACTGTGAACGTTATTCACATAGTTTAGTTGCCCTTAAGGAAGACTTTGATCAACGCTTTCAAGATCTGACAGCACTAGACAGTGATTTTGATCTGTTCTCCTCTCCATATTCAGCGAATATTGATGAGATTCGTCCTGAGCTGCAACTAGAAATAATTGAGCTACAGTGTGGCAGAGAATACACAGACAAATTTCAAAACAAGAAAAACATTTTGGAATTCTACAGACACTTCCCTCAGGATAGATCTCCTCGTCTGCACAAACTGGTGGCTACAATAATATCAATGTTCGGTTCCACGTATGTTTGTGAACAACTGTTCTCTGCAATGAAATGTAACAAGACGCGCCTGAGAAACGCATAGTCTGATCGAAATTTAAACTGCACGCTGCGCCTACAATTCACAAGAACAATTACTCCAAACATAGACGCAATTGTAAAGGGCAAAAAGTACAAGATAACCGAGAATCACACACTTCAGTGACACCTTTTATTGTGTAACAGTTCACAAATTAATACGAATCGAGAGGCATACACTAAGCTAATAAAATTATGTGGCATGTGTACACTCTTCCTTATTTGTTTCATTTGTCGCAGTAATAATTCGTGAGTGATATCCCTGCAGGTTGCCGCAGATTTACATTGACTGGCGGCAGCTGTTCTGTGCCCCACGTGACTCTCCCCACTCTCCGCTCTGGTCCGGTAGTGGGGGTAGCGTGCTCGCGCTGCTCCGTGCTCGCGCCTTGCTGCTCACAGCTTGCTCCGCGAGCACGTATGTTGTGAAGCGCTGTGGTAAGGTCTTATGGGACAAAACTGCTGAGGTCATCGGTCCGTAAGCTTACGCACTATCTAATCTAACTTTAACTTACGCTAAGGACAACACACACTCCAGAGGGAGGACTCGAACCTCCGATGGGGAGAGCCGCGAGGACCGTGACAAGGCACCTCAGACCGAACGACTACCTTGCGCGGCTGCCAACAAATTACTTCTAAAATTAAAACATACGAAATGTATTGACACTTCTTTGAAAATCTATGATTTTTAATAGCATTCACGCTACAGCCCATTTACGAAAACTGCCTGGCTCAATGAAGGAAACCAGTCCCTTTGATTGGAGCGATGATAGCTATTTTTATTTTTCAGATATTTTGTAAGAGTGAATGAGTATGATTCCTCTATCTGTTATAGTGAAGTGCAAGAGATAATGTTCCAGTTAAACTTACAATATCCGAGGATTTTAATAGACGCTTTCTATAGGTGGCCCATCGATAGCAACCTTCCCCAACATTATCGGACCGCTGCGGAAAGCGTAGAAGAAGGGTAACGACACACTTTTTAACACAAAACCACGCGTTTCAGTGCTGAAGGATGCGTATTACATGTAACACATCTTCTCACCAATGTTTACTTTTGCAGTCGTATTATTTAATGGAAACATAAAACCATGTGGAAACCAAAAGTACAAGGTAGTGACATTAACAAGATCTAAACATTAATGGACAGTTCTTACAATAGAAAGTAAAGACTGAAAAGTGATACACTTATTTACCGATATCTCAATTACTGAAATTAATTAACTACATCCGAATTGTAGTAGGAAATTCACATCACAGATTTGCAGTCCTAGTATAGTCTGTCGGTAAACTGAAGAGCGAGCAAGCGAGTCCCCACTCTGCCTACCCTGCTACGTCACAGGGCGCTTCTACAGGCTGTTCCACAACGTAGTACAGTCCCTGCCGCGGCGCGCGCCCTTTAAATCTGTGGCGACGCCGCGTACAGATACGTCCCGGCTGTGTTTATTTTTAGACAAATGCGTTAAGAGTATAAGGAAAACAAAAGACGATAGCTTCTTCGAAACAAAACATTATAGAGTAAATAACATTAACATAAGAACTGAAGTCAGTATTCTACTACAAACATAGAACCGAATGCCTCTTATGTGAATGTATGTTCCTCTATTCGTAAGACGAACCAGATATAGTGCAATCGATCTGTAGAATTTAAGGCTTGTTCTTACTTTGTGTTTCTACTAAAATGTAGAAGTTTTCTTTAAAGGGTCTGCATTGGAACTTAACAATTCTTGCAACACGAAGAGTGTTTAAAAAGTAAGCAGAAATTTATAATTCCGTGTTTTGTATTAGTTCGATTTGCACTGCTTTTTTTTTGTCACTCTCTTCGTAAACATGTCTGAAAAGTATCTGTGCAATGTTTTGCATATTGGGTATTTACCCAGTTCTCAGTTGTCAAATGGTTCAAATGGCTCTGAGCACTATGGGACTCAACATCTTAGGTCATAAGTCCCCTAGAACTTAGAACTACTTAAACCTAACTAACCTAAGGACATCCCACACACACATGCCCGAGGCAGGATTCGAACCTGCGACCGTAGCAGTCCCGCGGTTCCGGACTGCAGCGCCAGAACCGCTAGACCACCGCGGCCGGCTCTCGGTTGTCAAAAAAGTTATGTGTTTTGGTAGCATCAACTATTATTTATTTTGTATAAAAATAGATTAGAGAATCTGTACTAAATTTTGTTATAAGAATGGAATAAAGTGTATCAAATTTTTAGGAATGTTAAATATTGCTTTTGGTGAGTCTCTTATGAGTAAACCCAGAACATACAAGTGGTATAAACATTTCAAAGCAGGCCTTAAAGGACAGCAGATTTACAAGAATGGATGAGATTAAAAATGCAGTCAAAAGGCCTATGAACTATCCCGAGGAAATAATTCCTAAAGTGTTTTGGGAATTGGAAATAGCACTGGCATAAGTATATAGCATGTACTGGGGAATATTTTGAATAGGATAACATTGTTGTAGATTAACAAGTAAAGTTCTTACCAAAAAATAAAAATTAATATGTGAACGCACCTTGTATGTCAAGCTTTTTACGTAGAAGTTCAGAATCGGTATACGTGTCTCGAAAGAAATTTCAGCAGTGTTTAGATTAGCTATTGCACACATGTTTTAAGCAATATTCCTTAGAATCATGTGAATAGTAACCGAGATAGAGTTTTAGTGACAGAGTATATTCAAATGCTGCTGTTCTCTAGGCATTAAATGTATTACGTGATTGAATCACGTTCTACTAGCGAAACGTTAATTGATTTTACCATGAAGCTCTCAAGTTATTCCTGGTTTTGTACAACAAGTGATAATGGTATTTATTGCTTTGGACAACATTTGACTGTATTTATCTTGGAAAATCTTTAACTACCATGTACTACATTTCTACCAAAAGAAATTTCATAGTGTATGAGCAGAGTCAGGCTTGAAAGAACACACAACATATTTTTCAAGAAAATATTCATTGCCTGTCTACATACATCGTATTTTAGAGGTCATCATCAACATTGTCACTGTCATTACCGTCGTCGTCGTCGTCCTCGTCGTCATCACTTTCTAAATTAATTACTATAGCGTCTATTATGTCTTCCATAACCCCATCCTTAACCCAGTATTCTCTTTCAAGTTTCTCCACATGGAGGCAGTATGCACTCCAGTCATCTTGACTTATCGTTTCAAAACCTGTAACAATTGAGACAAGTTTTTGTATACGCTCTCTTTCGGTTACGGCAAAATTTAGTTCGGAATAAAACATGGAAGCTCAGAAAATATCTACATACCTTCTTTCACCAACTGCAGCAACTTCGTCATGCAAATATCTCCAAGAATATTTCTTCCTCTGACGAAATTCTTGAGCTTTGCCCACGCCATTTCAATTGGATTTAAGTCACAGTTGTATGGTGGAAGTCGCAGCACAGTGTGTCCATGGGCTTCAAGTATTTTATTAATTTCAAATACTTTGTCTTCCGGCTTATGTTGTTTAATTAAATCAAATAATTTTGTTTTTCTCATTGTCAAATCAGCTTCCACCTTATTTTTTAATAACCATTCAATCATTTCGCTTTTATTCGAGGACCTAGTTGGAGCTTTGTTGTGTTCCTTGTTGTGATATGAAGCGTTGTCCATAACAATAACACAGTTCGGTGGCAGATTCGGAATTACTTTATTCGATATCCAATTAGAAAAATTTTCGTAGTTCATTTGCCCATGGTAGTCTCCTGTTGCACATCCCGCTTTATAAATCAATTGTGCGTTGGGTAAGAACCCATCTTTTGATCCAATATTCACCACTATAATCCTATTGCTTCCGCTAACATTGTCCATAATGCCCTCAACGCCAGGGCCCTGCCAACATTTTCTGTAAGTAATGTTGTTGTCCACCCAAGTTTCATCAATATAAAAGAATTTTCTGCCTAGCTCCCTTAATTTCCTCACTTGGATCAGGTACTTACATCGCCAGTCAATTATATCCGTTCCTTCTACGAGAATCTTTCGTTTACTTACAGATCTTTTCCAGGTAAATCCCATTTCACGCAATGTCTTGTGTAAAACATCTTTCTGCCAAGGAAAATGTATTTTTTGTTTCACGGCAGTAAGCAATTTCCGTAATGTCGGCACTATTTTTTGGTTTATGTAAAAGTCCTCCATCGTTTGTCGAATGACAGATTTTGTGAAACTGTCTATGACGATGGGTTTCCTCCCTAAATTATCAGTTTTCCTTCGCGGCGATTCCAGTAAACCATGCGGCTTGTTTTCACGTTCCTTCCTTATGCGTCCTATTGTGGCGAGGCTGACGTTTGCATAAACTGCAGCCCTTTGATTGGGGCTGTTAATGTTAACCAACAGTTCTTTTTGTGTTGCCTCCTTAACACACGCTGTAATAACGTTAGAGACGATCGAACGCTCGTTACTCCGCAAATACCTCCTCTTCTTCGTATTCTGCACATTTTCTTGCAATGCAGGGCGATTATCCATCACTTCGGGATACTGAAGTATATCAGTGAGTACACAAAGTCAACTGACTGACACTGGCAACAAAGATTCCACAAACAGAAACGACGTATATCAGTATATCACTGCACGCTGAACTACACCGCTAGACGGGTAACAGGGCAACTGATTTTGGGTGGCCCTGTAGGCCAGTGGCAGCGTTCTTCCGGGAAAGGCCACTTCCCCCACCAAAGGCGCTGCTCGCTCTTGAGTTTACAGACAGACTATATTACTCAGCATTACGTACACAGAACACGTCTATGATACCTTTTCAAGTTCATATTCAATTATGCTTAGTATATTTTGTCTAAATGTTGTAGTAAATTGCATTTTCCTCGTGGAAGTAGACCCGACTTACTTGGTGAAATTTTTTATCTACATTGTTTGTTAAAAAATAAGACTTTTTCTGTTTTTTGGAAATATTCTTACTTGATGAAATAGTTACTCAACGATATACGTTCAAAAAAATAACAGGAACTTTTTGTTTTTTGGAAACATTTTTATTCGTTTATGTAAATGTTATCCCCTTCAAAATATCCACTTAGATGCTAAACAGTTATGCCAGCGTTTTTTCCAATCCCCGAAACATTGCTGCAACTCGATCTTTGAGATAGCCTTTAATCCTCTCAGCGATGCGTCTCCAGTCTCGTCTACGCTTTTAAAACTACTGCCCTACAAATTTTCTTCGTTTTTGGGGTACAGGGGAAAGGTCAAATGGGGACTTTCTGGCGAATATGGTGATTGGGGTATCATTGCCGGAATGTTTTTGCCAAAAATTCACGAACAACCAACGAAGTTTGATCAATCACACTATCGTATGCAAAAGCATGGACTGCCTTGCTACAAATCCGTATGGTTTTTTTCGGAATGACTCACTTAAAAGGTTTCTAATCTGAGAGTAGTACTCGTTATTGATCGTTCGACCTTGTGGCAAGAATTCATAGAGTACTATGCCACTAAAATAGAAGAGCAAAGAGAGCATAACTTCCACATTTAATGCAACTTGTTCAGCCTTTTATAGTCTTTGCGATCGAGAATTCGAGAATTGTTTCACTGGAACGAGTGAGCAGTAGTTTCATCATCACATCCGTACACACATGTCTAACGACCTGTCATGATGCTTTTCAGTACTTGCACTTCATGGTTGATTTCATCTAGCTGTTCCTGACCAACTTGCACTCGCTGTTGTTTTTATTTGGAACAAATGTTCTTGTCACACTTTCATATCATAAACGACTGAAAAAGTTTTATTGCATGAGCTGTTTGTCAGTATCATCAGCGACTCCTCTGATTGTGATTCGGGAATCGTTCACAATTATTTCTTTTGCCTTTTCCACTATTTCATCAGTTGATGATATGCTGGGATGTACAGGGCGGTCGTTATCTTCAATGTTTTCACGACCTGCTTCAAAACCTTCGTGCTACTCATAAAAGGCTCACAGAAAGTGGCTCTTAACAAACTTAAGTCTTTACTGCACTTTTATAGCAACATTTAATTCAAATACTATGATCCACATTTATATAAAATAAACTATCCTCCATGCTATAAAACACATGTAGCCTTTTTGACAGCTGACAATAGACTAAAAATCAAGTGTGCCTTCGAGACATGTTTATCAACGCAACAACCAAAAAATAGTGAGAATCGGGCTAATACAAAACGCGACTGTACACTATTTCCCTTACACTCTGCCCCTTGGATGTATAGGAAGTAATCGATACAAAACTGATTGATTTTGATTTGGTCCCATTTGATTGTATTATGTACAGAGTGTGTACATGTAATATCTGACAGATCGACTTAACTTAATGTCTTGAAATATTTAGCTTAGTCAACTTAACCTAAAATATTGAAATATTTAGCCTACATATTACAGTATGAAACAATATACTAAAAATATTTACATATGTCATACTACAATATTTTCGTTTGATGACAATGAGTCTATACCAGTAATAACAGAATTGCTCACTCTTTACACATATATACCTTTTCACTATGAAATTCTTTTTCGATTAAATAACCTTTTAGAAGTTTTGTGACTGTCCTTTCACTCATACTGTCCTGTAGATCCATGGGAGGATCATTTATCAATTGTACACCTGAGTATCGAACACCTTTTTGCAGCACCTCTTTTCTGTGAGGTACATTCCTCTGCTGGCCTTTATTGTTTGTGTCATTTGAATGAACATCTTCAATTTTGTAGTAATATATTGCGTTTTATTACTGAAATTATTGCTTTGTTTACGTACATAGCTGGAAAAGCCAAATTGTTTAGGTTACGGAATGCAGTTTTGCTTGGGTTGTTTGTTGTTTATTCAAAATGGTTCAATATGCCTTTTCTGAGATACAAAAATTCTTTTTGTGTTAGTGCTGCTGGAGTTTCCTCAGACAGTAATTTGATACCGTAAGTATGGTTCAAATAGGAGTTTTTGTTAGCATAATGTGCAAAACATTTCATAATAAATATTACGATGCTTAATTTACAACAAACAGTGTCTATATTTTGTCTCCATTGGAACTTATTCTCAATTGCAGTTCCCAAAGATGTTATAGAGGTAACTTCTTCCTGGCTTGTTTCATCTGCGAACATACCTATGTGATCTTCCTTTTCTCCGTTGTTGAATACCATGAAAATTGTCTTTTTTAGATTTATAATTAAGTCGTTCTGTGTATGTCATGTTACTATATTACTAGTCCATAAAAATGCATTTCTTTCCTAAGTTTCCAGATTTTTTTTCTGTATTCACTAATTTCATTAAATGGCTCAAATGGCTCTGAGCACTATGGGACCCAACTGCTGTGGTCATAAGTCCCCTAGAACTTAGAACTACTTATACCTAACTAACCTAAGGACAGCACACAACACCCAGCCATCACGAGGCAGAGAAAATCCCTGACCCCGCCGGGAATCGAACCCGGGAACCCGGGCGTGGGAAGCGAGAACGCTACCGCACGACCACGAGATGCGGGCCTAATTTCATTAGCATGTAGTTTTTTTATCTTTCTAAGTGACTTCAGTATTGCTTACAAATACGTAGAACAGAAGTGGGTCAAGTATGTAGCCCTGGGGTACACTGTACTTAACATTCTGTTGTCTATGTAATGTTCGGTAAGAAACTAGGGAAGGGAACTACCTAATCAGACGAATCAAGTAGCGTGTAATACGGCGTCGATGGTTGTGCACGAGATGACGTCTTCTAGAAAAATGGCCTTCCATTTGTCCGTAGGGTGCAGCCAGGCCTGTGCTGAAAGTATTGCACTATTGGACAGATGCTGCTTGGTTGCTCTTGAATCTGCGCATCTAGTTTGCTACATCAAGATCACAGTTGATATTTCCCCAATGGAGACGGATAACTTCGTCTTCTTTTTCTTCTCGGTCTTATTCCATGTCTTCATATGGTCGGCATGTTTTTTGGGTTTTGGAATTGTCAGTGGCGGCGGATGGCTGGATTCCCTTTCTGAGGCCAGTATTTTCCCTCCCGGGACGGAAGTTGTTTACTCCATCTGTCCGCATGTAGTGTAATCTCATGTGGAAGTGTGAGATGGCTTTCTAAATAGTTGCGAATCGTTTAACTGAAGCGGGACGTGGCTATCAGGCTGGTCTTCACCTTTGGGATATGGAAAACCGCCTAAAAAGCCATACCTAGTCTGGCCGGCACACTAGACCTCGTCTTTAAGCCGCTGGGAGGATTCTGCCATCGGCCGCCGCGCTTCGCTTCGTCTGGGAAGCGGGCGCCTTAACGCACTCTGCTGTTTGGGAGAATGCATACGGATTGCTTCCAACAGCATAATTTCGAAGCCACTGTTCCAGGCCGCTGGAAGAGCATGGTTAAGGGCTACATCCAATATACGGTTTCCGGAAACACTCGGTGCTCGTTTCAGCGGTTTTCGTTCAGAAGGCTTGTTCCACTCAGTTCTCAATTCTAGATTATCACGAACACAGTTTTACATCGTTGGCGCCTACTGCAAGATACGTGGATCCGAACCTGCTGCCTGTAGCCGAACGGTCTCTCTCCAGAATCTTACCTCGTCAACAAACACACGAACTCCTCACTTCATTACCATATTGCCAATTCTCTGATGGCTCAGCATGTGTCCCATAAGACAATCGCTTCTTTGTGGCAAGCTGATCCATAACGATCTTTCCTTCACGTCTGAGTGCAGTTACTCTTCATTTGCCATCCGATCTACCCACCCAGTTTTCGCATTCTCCTGTTCTATCCCATTTCAAACGCTTCTATTTTCCTTCTTATTGTCTATGTTTTACTTCCATATAAGGCTACATTTCTGACTCATAGGAGACTTCCGAATGTCAATATTTTTATCTTTATATTTTGAGAAAAGCAGTTCTCTATTACACCAGCGTGCCATTTTTCCGCTTCTTCTATCGTCTGTTTTCTCTTATCGATACAGCAAATCTCGTTCCCCGGTTTTAGTGTCTCATTTAATCACCTAATTCCGTCTGCATCACCTGACACGTTTCGATTACACTACATTATCTTTGTTTCACTTGTGGTGACGCTCATCTTGTAACCTGTTTTCAAGGCAGACAACTCTGACGACATTGCAACTCTCAAAGACATTATTTCTTTTCTAATTTCTTCCACAATTTTTCCCTGACGTCTTTTGTTTGCTTGCCCAGTGTACACAGACTGAGTAACATGAAGATAACCTACAACCACGCTGCAGTCCCTCAAGGATTACCTATCACGTTCTTCAACTCTTAACAACTGCAGTCGTATGTATCTTTTCACTCCCTGTATTTCACTCTTAACTTCTGTATTTCGAAGAGTGTATTCCAGTCAAGATTGACAATGAGATGCTTGATGTGGTGTCCTCTGAAGAATTAGGTCTCTCAGGATGGAACGGTCGCTGCCTGTAGCAGAAACGAACGAGAGACCTCAGTGTAGACACGCCCTGTAGAGGCTCCACACGCCACAGCTGCTTGAAGAGTGGTTACGTCACAGAGCACTGCCACTCGGCCAGGTCGGCAATCATCGATTACTACTACAGCATCGTCTTGCTTCAGATCCAACAGGATGGCTTGTGCTAGAAGTCAAAACTGTACACCGAAGTTTACAGTCAACTGAACACTGGGAGAGAAGATTACTTTTCTGAATTGTATCAAGTGAAAAGTTAAAGGATTGAGCGACAGTAACAGATGAAAAGACATTTCTGTTGAGAATCTAGTTTTGCTATGAGCCACTACAGTGCCGATTCGAATGCCTGAAGCGTTTTTCTTCCGACAATGCACTTGATATCGGATCTGTAGGCTGAGCAAAATAAAACTGTCCGGGAAAATACAGGGAGGAACTGTAGATATACAGGGTGTTACAAAAAGGTACGGCCAAAATTTCAAAAAACATTCCTCACACACAAAGAAAGAAAATATGTTATGTGGACATGTGTCCGGAAACGCTTACTTTCCATGTTAGAACTCATTTTATTGCTTCTCTTCAAATCACATTAATCATGGAATGGAAACACACAGCAACAGAACGTACCAGCGTGGCTTCAAACACTTTGTTACAGGAAATGTTCAAAATGTTCTCCGTTAGCGAGGATACATGCATCCACCCTCCGTCGCATGGAATCCCTGATGCGCTGATGTAGCCCTGGAGAATGACGTATTGTATCACAGCCGTACACAATACGAGCACGAAGAGTCTCTACATTTGGTACCGGTGTTGCGTAGACAAGAGCTTTCTTCCGCCTCTACCAATCCATCGGTCACCGAATCTGTTGTTGAGAAGCGTACGAACACTTCGACTGAAATGTGCAGGAGCTCCATCGTGCATGAACCACATGTTGTGTCGTACTTGTAAAGGCACATGTTCTAGCAGCACAGGTAGAGTATCCCGTATGAAATCATGATAATGTGCTCCACTGAGCGTAGGTGGAAGAACATGGAGCCCAATCAAGACATCACCAACAATGCCTGCCCAAACGTTCACAGAAAATCTGTGTTGATGACGTGATTGCACAATTGCGTGCGGAGTCTCGTCAGCCCACACATGTTGATTGTGAAAATTTACAATTTGATCACGTTGGAATGAAGCTTCATCCGTAAAGAGAACATTTGCACTGAAATGAGGATTGACACATTGTTGGATGAACCATTCGCAGAAGTGTGCCCGTGGAGGCCAATCAGCTGCTGATAGTGCCTGCACACGCTGTACATGGTACGAAAACGACTGGTTGTCCCGTAGCACTCTCCATACAGTGACGTGGTCAACGTTACCTTGTACAGCAGCAACTTCTCTGACGCTGACATTAGGGTTATCGTCAACTGCACGAACAATTGTCTCGTCCATTGCAGGTGTCCTCGTCGTTCTAGGTCTTCCCCAGTCGCGAGTCATAGGCTGGAATGTTCCGTGCTCCCTAAGACGCCGATCAATTGCTTCGAACGTCTTCCTGTCGGGACACCTTCGTTCTGGAAATCTGTCTCGATACAAACGAACCGCGCCACGGCTATTGCCCCGTGCTAATCCATACATCAAATGGGCATCTGCCAACTCCGCATTTGTAAACATTGCACTGACTGCAAAACCACGTTCGTGATGAACACTAACCTGTTGATGCTACGTACTGATGTGCTTGATGCTAATACTGTAGAGCAATGAGTCGCATGTCAACACAAGCACCGAAGTAAATATTTTCTTCCTTCAATTGGGCCAACTGGCGGAAGTACAGTACATACTGACGAAGCTAAAATGAGCTCTAACATGGAAATTAAGCGTTTCCGGACACATGTCCACATAACATTTTTTCTTTATTTGTGTGTGAGGAATGTTTCCTGAAAGTTTGGCCGTACCTTTTTGTAACACCCTGTATTAGGAGGTGGTGGTGTAGATGAACTGCTATAAACATCTGCGTCTACATATACGTGATTACTCTGCTATTCACAATAAGGTGCCTGGCAGATGGTTCAATGAACTTCCTTCAAGCTGTCTCTCTACCATTCCACTCTCGAACGGCGTGCGGGAAAAACGAGCTCTTAAATTTTTCTGTGCGAGCCCTGATTTCTCTTATTTCATCGTGATTATCATTTCTCCCTATTAGGTGGGTGACAACAGAATGTTTCGCGATCGGAGGAGACTGGTGATTGAGATTTCATGAGAAGATCCCGTCGCAACGAAAAACGCCTTTGTTTCAATGACTGTCACTCTAATTCACGTATCATATCTGTGACACTATCACCCTTACTTCGCGATAATACAAAACGAGCTGCCCGTCTTTGTACTTTTTCGATGTCATCTGTGAGTCCCATCTGATGCGGATCCCACACCGCACAGCAATATTCCAGAATAGGGCGGACAAGCGTAGTGTAAGCGGCCTCTTTAGTAGACCTGTTGCACCTTCTAAGTGTTCTGTCAATGAATCGCAGTCTGTCGTTGGCCTTACTCACAACATTATCTGTGTGATCGGTCCAATTTAGATTATTTGCAATTGTAATCCCTAAGTATTTAGTTGAATTTACAGCCCTCAGACTTGTGCAACGTATCGCGTAATCGAAATTTAGCGGATTTCTTTTAGTAATCGTATGAATAACTTCACAATTTTCTTTATTCAGAGTCAATTGCCGCTTTTCGCACCACACAGATATCTTATCAAATTCAGTTTGCAATTCGGTTTGGTCATCTGATGACTTTACAGGACAGTAAATGAGAGCATCACCTGCAAACCAGCTAAGACGGCTACTGAGATTGTCTCCTATGTTGTTAACATAGATCAGGAAAAATAGAGGGCCTGTAACACTTGCTTTGGGAACGCAGGATATTATTTCTGTTTTACTCGTTGACTTTCCATCTATTACTACGAACTGTTACCTCTCTGACAGGAAATCACGAATCCAGTCGCACAACTGAGGCGATGTTCCTAGGCACGCAGTTTGGTTAGCAGACGCTTGTTTGGAACGGTGTCGAAAGCCTCCTGGAAATCTAAAAATATGGAATCAACATCTGTGCAATTTTTATTGAGTACAGAGATACAGCTGCAATTATGTAACCCAAACAAACTTAAAGCAAAGGCAAATTAGGACGTTCACAGATGATTTTAAAAAATTCCAACCCCAACTTCAGTGCACTTTTGACTTCTCTCCATATTAGCACGTGTAGCTCTTCTGAGGTCGTCCTTGCGTTCTTTCATGAGGGCTGCATTACTCATAATACGAACGATCAAATCGGCTTTTGTGGTTACTTTTCCGTTCTACACCTCGCCTTTCAACCATCCCCGCAGGCAAAAATCCAAAGCGGTAAGGTCCGGGGACCTTCGTGGTGTTCAAGAAACGTACCCATATCTACCTGTCCATCTTCTGGGCAATGTTAGATTTAGGTGATGTGTCATTGACGGCTACAATGTGCAGTAGTCTCTTCATGCTGGATTAACATTGGCATTCTTGTAGCCAAAGGAATCTCTTCCAATAATGCTGGAAGCTCATTTTCAAGAAAGTGTAGATAGCGGGGTCCTGTAAGAAAATGCAATAACACAACAGGCCCAGTCAACCGATTGTCTGTCGAACCGCACCAGACATTGACACAGAAGCGTTCTTGAAAATGTGTCTCTAAAATAGCATGTGGGTTTTGTTGAGACCACAGATGTGAATCACGACTATTGTTGATGCCGTCACGAGTGAAAGTGGCTTCATCAGTGAAGAGGAAAAATGGGATTATCTGACGATTTTCAAGTATCCAATGACATGATTCCAATCGTCTATATTCATCTCCTGCTCGGAGGTGTTGAATGAACTGTAAGTGATAGAGATGGAACCCGTGCATACCTAATGTCCGCCATACCCTTGTATGTGGAACACCGATCGTGCAGAAATTCTGAGTGTGCTTGTTGAAGGACTACGTTCTGCCGATTGAAGAATGTGTTCTGCTTCATCCACAGTCTGTTCATTTACGCATTCAGAAGCAATATGGCTGCTGGGCACTGTACCAGTGTGACGCAGTGAATTGAACACACAAGTAAACATACTTGAATCTGATAGTCTGCGGTTAGAGAACCAAGTGCCGTATTCTCAACAAGCAGCAGCAGCGTTTCCTTTACTATACCCATACACACATACCATGTCGGCATACTCATCGTGCGTACGACAGTTAAGTCAAATGAAAACCTTAAATCTGTGAAAACGAAATCGAAACTTCGCGCCGTTATCCTGTAAGTTGGTAAGCGTGCTACAAACAGCGTGCAGAATGGCCTGTAGGTGGCAGCATAGTGCAGATGCACACACACCGTCATAGTATCAGCATAAAGATGGCCTCCCCACTTGCGACTTGCACCAGGGAAGAACAGCGTTCTGTTATTCGGTTTTTGCATAGTGCAGGTGTGAAACCTATTGAAATTCATGGGCGAATGAAGGTTCAGTACGGTGATGCATGTTTGTCATGGCAGCACGTCTACCAATGTAGTTGGAAGTTCACAAATGATGTGACTTCAGTGGAAGATGCTCCTCGTCCAGGTCAGGCACAACGAGTTGTGACTCCACAGAACATTTCAGCAGTTGAAACCATAGTGAAGGAAAACCGCCGAGTGACACTGAATGGCATTGCAGCATGTTTACAGATTAGTCATGGGACAGCACACCACATTGTGCATGATGTACTCCAGTTTCACAAAGTGTCTGCAAGATGGGTGCCATGGCAGCTGACTCCTGAAATGGGAGAACAACGTGTTGATGCTTGTGAAGAACTTCTTCGGCATTTTGAACGAGAAGGTGATGGCTTCCTTGCCAGAATTGTTACTGGGGACGAAATCTGGGTTCACTTCCACCAACCGGGAACGAAGAGAGCGAGCAAAGAATGGCGCCATTCTTCATCACCAAAACTAAAGAAGTTTCGAACAGAACAATCAGTAGCGAAGGTTATGCTGACTCTCTTTTGGTACGAAAAAGGCGTCATTTTGGAGCATTACATGCCTAGAGGGACCATTGTCACCAGTGCATCATACACATATCTCCTAAATAATCATCTGCGGCCTGCAATCAATCAAAGCGACGTGGATTGCTGTCAGCAGGTATCCTTTTGCAACATGACAATGCAAGGCCCCACACTGCCCGTACAAAACTTGCAACAATCACAGACAGACCTGCATTTTGAGTGTCTTCCTTCTCATCCACCATACTCACCAGACCTTGCCCCAAGCGATTTCGATATGTTTGGACCACTCGAAGACGCAATGGGGGGAAAGAAGTCCCGTTCTGATGAAGAGGTATGCCACGCTGTGCATGAGTGGTTGCGCGGACTACCAAAAGAATTTTTTTCTAAAGGAATTGATGCACTTTGTAAGCGCTGGAGGACTTGCAACGAGCGTGGGGAAAATTATGTTGAAAAGTGATACAGCTTTGTACCACTTCTGCACAATAAATAGTATTTTAAAGAATATTTAAGGTTTCCATTTGACTCACTCTCGTAAATACATGCGATGTGGTTACACGCTACAGTACAGTAGACTTGGCCAACAAATCACAATGTAATCTATGGCACAACTTCACAACTTGAACATCAAGACTCTGCTGCTGACTTCCGCTAAATACGTCCATGACGACCCATAGCGACCGTTGTATCAACACACGAAACGAAAATGCATTTTACTCGGTTGTATATTTGTACTCAATAAAAATTGGACACTTGTTCTATGGCATATTTTTACAGTTCATCTATACTACCACCTCCTAAAATATATAGCATTCCTTCTGAAACACCCTGTATTTCATGCACCTTAAGATAGGCAACCCAATTTACATCATCTGCCCGGTAGCCTGTGATAAGGTACATGAAATATTTTCTGGGACAGTTTTATTTTGCTCACCCCGACTTGAGTACTATGTACGAGTGCCTGCTTCTGCAACAGAGTGACCTGCGGAAAGTCTCGTAATACTGTTGACCGACAATTCTTGCGTTTATTACCTGCCGGCCGAAGTGGCCGAGCGGTTCTAGGCGCTACAGTCTGGAACCGCGCGACCGCTACGGTCGCAGGTTCGAATCCTGCCTCGGGCATGGGTGTCTGTGATGTCCTTAGGTTAGTTAGGTTTAAGTAGTTCTAAGTTCTAGGGGACTGATGACCACAGCTGTTAAGTCCCATAGTGCTCAGAGCCATTTGAATGTTTATTACCCCCATCCCCAACCCACCCAGCGGTGGCCAAGCCCTCCACGCAGAAACACACTCCTCCTTCGGGGATGTCGCCTGGAATTGCCATTAATGGGAGACGTGCTACGGCAGCCGCCTATCTTTGACTGTCGTTCGAATGGCGGTACGTTCGTGAATCTTTGAGTCGGCGTTTGTGACCGGCAGGAGTCGCGGGTGGGCTGTAAAAAGGGCCGTTAGCGTTAACAGCTCGTCCGCCACTGAATGTTGCATTCGGCCCGGAGTCTCCAGGGGCCGAATCAGTCGCCGGGCGGTACTTGCCGTCAGCTCCAGTCGCACGTCGAGGCCGAACTCCTCAGAGGATCACACTGCCAACACCGCGCCCCCTGGAGGATGACTAGCGGCCGTAGTCGCTCCACTTTCCACGAGAGTTCATCGTTAATGAAGCGTTGCTACTCTCCTTTTAACTGCCGAAGTTGGTAGGCTTGCTCACACTTCTTCCTTTAGTTATGCTAGTGTCTTGATGCTGTCGTATCTTTTGACGGCTTTAATTTCATCCATCAACTCCTGTCTCTTTCGTCTTCTGCGCCTTCTTGCCTCATCATTTCTTCAATCAGAGTAGTCTTCTGGAATGAATGGCAAGGTATTGGGCTGTTATGTTGTCCCTCGTAGCAGTGTTCGTTATGAGTAGGCTCCTTGTATCTCATGCTATTTGTAGTCCTTCCACGTTTGAGACTCTGTCAGTCGATGCTATCTTCAACATTCTGCTCCAGTATGATGTCTCTAAAAATTTCAGTCCTCCCTTTTCTGCCAGCTCAGCATCCAAGTTTCTGCCCCATACAAGTATATTGCTCTTGTCAGTACAAGTGATTCTTTTACCCGGGCTATTCTTTGGTTGTACTTCGAACACTGGTTGTGACACAATTTCCGAGGTATCTGAGGCCGTCACTGGTAGCAGATGCACAAATGCATTCTTTTTCGTCTTTTGTGCTGTCCGTGATTTCTATTTTGGTTCTTTTCAACTTCATCTCGCACTTCTCTGTTAAAATGCGATTCATCTGGTGATACTTCTGCCGATCGTCTTCACTTTTATGCGATAAGGCAATGCCATCTGCAAAGCGGGTCATTTTGAAACATTCTCCATTAACTTTTGTACCATTGCTATTGGTTTCTGACAAATCCATCACTACATTTTCTACATAAAAATGAAATAACAGTAGATAAATGTCAAGTCCCTGCCTTACAATGTTCAATATCGTACTTGTCTGCTTAAAATCATGGAGTTTTTCTTTCTTCATGTACCGGTACATATCGTTTACCATCTGAAATAATATTTATTTACATCTTCTCTAAGTTATTTCAATAATTCTCCAAAAATGTTATCAGTTCCTAAAGATTGATGATCTCTCATCTTCTTTAACGCACTGTCGAATTCTTTCCTCAATACTGAACAGTGCTCAAGTTCGTTAGCACCGCTTCGCCTTGTACCAAGCTGACTAACGAAAATTTATTCCAGCGACCAAGAAAGTGGTGGAGTTTTCTTCTACTAACTGTCTTTCAGAAACGAAATACCGTTCCTGATATATCCAGTTCAATACGTCAGTTTAACGGCCTTTTCACTTTTAAGACAGTCCGCGGCATCCCTGACTGATCATATGGAAGGTATGAGGTGGGCGTGCAATCCAGGCCTTCTTGTTTTATACTGGGGTAACGCAGTCTACTCAACAGCAAAATTTCCCCTCAATTCTAATGGTCTACATTCACTGCTGGATGCCGTCTAAAAGTCGGAAATCAACAAATACAGTTCCAGTAAAACACGAAATCAAAAATGTGATGAGCAGGGCATCTCCAAATCTCTTGAATATTAGTTTCCGTTACTATGCATTGGGTTACTGCGCACATGGTATCTACAGCCCTGTTTTTCCTCATCTCAATGTCCTCGAACTGTAGCTGACATGTCCATACACTGTGTGAGAGGCGCTGCTTCAGGGAAATGATCCTCAGAACCCTGCGGGAACCGGCTGGCTAAATGACGGAGCCTGACGCTGTCACAAAAAAATATTAGACGGATGACCGCTTGACTTAGAACACCTTCCTTGTGTGCCATATTGGTCTTACTGAACCCTGTGAACAACCAAACACATTCGCACCCCAGGGCAGAAACATAGCACGTGATCCACCGACATGTAACTGATTGCAAAAGTAAGTTACTCGATTATCAACTAATTGAACAAATACTGTAGTCTTTTATTGAACGAAACCAGAGAAAGGCCTTTATTACGATCCTCGTTGACAGAGGATTCCTGTTCTACACGAAGACAACAAGACCTTACCGGTATCTAACTGAAGTTCTAGCTCTTGTCCCGTTCTCACTTTATTCTAGGCTGGACGCATTTGGTGAGGTTGTGCTGTAGCCTGGTGCTACAAGTTTAGGACTACAAAAGATCGTGCACGTCGTCATACGCAGTATCTGTAATAAATAAATAAAACTTTGGTACAATCGTCTCGTTTTTTTTTCTGAGGGACGATAATTGCGTTACCTCAGTGCCAATATGTCGTTTAGCTCTAGAACGTACAGATGCGTTCCTCTACTCTAATGACCAAAATGCCAGAAAGAGATAGATTTCGATGGGTCTTCGTTCATTTTTAAAAAAGCTAAATGTGAAATTCTTAAACATATAATATTAATATTACAGCTGAAGGCTGCGAGCTCATGTGTTCGCTTAGCATCACAGGAGAAACATTCATTAACAGAGAGAAATTCGCCGCCCGCTGACGTTACACCTTCAGGCTCTGCCTTATAGCAGGTCAGAGTCTCACAAATCAAAGTGTCCACCATTACAAATCTACTAAACAATGCTAATAATTACAATATTATAAATAATAACAACAACAGCAACAGCAGAAGCGAAAGGAAGCTTTCAACAACATTTGTATACGTCTAAGAATGTGTTGAGTAAGAATACTGACTAGGAATTACTAATAATAGCAATACCGCAATTATTACTGCTACTGTTCCCAGTAACGGTGTTACTATTACTACCATTATTAGTAATAGTAATATTGACAAAAATAATAAGTCTGTGACTATAAAAGTGACAGTATAAAATGTTACTATAATCGTCTATACCGGCAGTAAATAGCGGAGATGCTGAGTCGCAGGTAGGTACAACTAAAGGACAGTCAGAAAGCGAGGTTTCGGTCAACAAGCCCTTCGTTGATAATAGACGACATACAAACACAGTCACTCAAACACAATTTAGTTGATTGAGTTGCGTTTGTGTGCGTGAGCGTGTAATCTGCTTCCGACCGTTTCGGTAGCAGGTTCGAATCCTGCCTCGGGCATGAATGTGTGGGATGTCCTTAGTTTAGTTAGGTTTAAGTAGTTCTAAATTCTAAGGGACTGATGACCTCAGAAGTTAAGTCCCATAGTGCTCAGACGAAGGCCTTGTTGACGGAAAGCTCACTTCTTCACTTTCTTCTAGTTGTACTTATCTGCGACCCAGCATCTCCTCTGTGTGGTGGGTAGCAACGATCCTTTTCATAATACTGTTAGATTCCATCCTGTATTTTTATAGTTTCATAAGGGCACTAAAGAGAGACCAGGTAACATAGGGGAAGAGTGGCTCAATGGTAATGGAAGATACGTACTCAGTTGTAACGGGGAAAAAAAGATGCAGTCGATAACAAGTGTAGACATTACAGTTACTTAAGGAGGTAGATACACTAGCTGTGATTTGAAGATGGAGATGTCATTCACTTCTCTGATTATGTAAGGTAAATGATTCAATAGTCGGGTAAGATATATAGTGAAACGTCCCCTTGGAAAAATTATAAATTACCTTGCTGGTAAACCTCTTACGTTAATTGATTTACAAACAGCTGAGTAAAACTGAACGTACTCAGACATTTCTCTCTTTACTTAATCTGATCATCACTAAACTTACACACAATATTTTTTTAGCGCAACGCAATCTGACTTTCAATAATCCCTACAAAAGAATGGCCCTAACTAACAATAACCTATGACTTTAATGAATCACTTACCCCACAAAAATCTTCTTTACTCTAACTACTGCAATAAAGCGAGCGCCAACACTGCCAGCTAAATAAAAGATTCTAACTACGGAAAGCAAATGGTTCAAATGGCTCTGAGCACTATGGGACTTAACAGCTGTGGTCATCAGTCCCCTAGAACTTAGAACTACTTAAACCTAACTAATCTAAGGACATCATACACATCCATGCCCGAGGCAGGATTCGAACCTGCGACCGTAGCAGTCGCGCGGTTCCGGACTGCGCGCCTAGAACCGCGAGACCACCGCGGCCGGCTACGGAAAGCAGTAACTACTGATAGATACAGTTAGCAAATGAATGATTTTGATAGAGAACAAACAATGTATTTACCTTAATAATGTTCAAATGTCATCATATATATATCAGTTCATGACATCCAGTTTTTCAAATATCCTCTTTCTGACGGACACACGTTCGTGATTCAGGAAAGGTATAGGTTATTGTTATTCAAGGCCATTCTTTTCTAGGGATTATTGAAAGTCAGATTGCGTTGCGCTAAAAAAATATTGTGTGTAAGTTTAGTGATGATCAGAATAAGTAAAGAGAGAAATGTCTGAGTACGTTCAGTTTTGCTCAGCTGTTTGAACATCAAATAACGTAAGAGGTTTACCAACACAGTAATTTATAATTTTTCTAAGGGGACGTTCCATATGGGGAGAGTGGCTCGGTGATAAGGGAAGATACGTACTAAGTTGTAACGGGGGGAAAAGATGCTATCGGAAACAAGTGTAGACATTGCAGTTACTTAAGGAGGTAGATCCACTAGCTGTGATTTGAAGACTCAGATGTCATTCACTTCTCTGATTATGTAAGGTAAATGATTCAGTAATTGGGTAAGATATATAGAAAACAGCTGTGTGATGGATTCAAGTATGCAGTATTTTCAATTAAGGCACGATGTATCTAACACAGGTCCGGAATTCCCGTAAATTAAGGGCCAGTGGTTTGTGACACGTTATACTGTCCCAAGTGTGTTCCATCAGATTCAGATTAAAGGAACGTACCGACAAGAGACCAGTGTAAGTTCACTATAATGCTCCACAAACCACTGGATCACGATTACGGTCTTGTAATATGGACATTTTTCCCGCTGGAATATGCCATCGGCATAGGGGAATACATCACCCACGAAGGTGTGCCAGTGGTATGCAATAATTTTATTTAGTCTGCAGCTAATACGGGTTCTTTGATTAATACAAAAGGTTCATTGAAGACCAATTGAGTGGCCGCCATAGCATAACACTGCTGCCATCGGCGCGCATACGTACCGCAGATTACGTTTCCAGCACCTTTACACCTGAATGATACGTATGCAGAAACGGCGATCGACGTTGTGTAACAAGAAACGTGAGTTATCCGACCAGATTATATGTTCCCATTGATGCATACGTTCCCAGCGTCGGTTATCTGTAGTCAATTGCGGCAATAAATAACATTGTCGTTGGGTAAAGATGGGAACACAATTGGGTGTCTGCTAACCTCACACAAGTGCAACTGTATGCGCTGCACAGTGTATTCCGAAACACTTGTGGGTGCATCAACACTGTGCTCCGTCGTCACATCTGACAAAGATCACCTCCTGTCCCGCTTTACCAGATCGCCTTCCACGTTCTGTGATGAGGCGTGGACGTCCAACGCGTTCTCACCTACTCGTGGACTCACCGTCACTGCACGACTTTACATACACTGAAGCGCCAAAGAAACTGGTATAGTGATGCTTATTTAAATACAGAGATATGTAAACAGGAGCTGCGGTCGGCAACGCCTTTATAAGACAATAACTGTCTGGCGCAGTCATTAGATACTGCTACTACAATGGCACGTTATCAAGATTCAAATGGCTCTGAGCACTATGGGACTTAACTTCTGAGGTCATCAGTCCCCTAGAACTTAGAACTACTTAAACCTAACTAACCTAAGCACATCACACACATCCATGCCCGAGGCTGTAGTGCCTAGAACCGCTCGGCCACTCCGGCCGGCGTTATCAAGATTTAAGCGAGTTCGAAAGCGGTGTTACAGTGAGCGCGCGAGGGATGGGACACAGCATCTCTGAGGTAGCGATGAAGCGGGGATTTTTGTACGATCATTTCACGAGTGTACCGTGAATATCAGGAATCCTGTAAAATATCAAATCTCCGACATAGCTGCGGCCAGAAAAAGATAGTGCGAGAGTGGGACCAACGACGACTGAAGAGAATCGTTCAACATGACAGAAGCGCAACCCTTCCGCAAATTGCTGCAGATTTCAATGCTCGGCCTCAACAAGTGTCAGCGAGCGAAGCATTCAACGGAACATCACTGATATCGGCTCTCAGAGCTGAAGGCCAACTCTTGTACCGTTGCTGACTGCGCGATACAAAGCTTTACGCCTCGACTGGGCCGATCAACACCGACACTGGATTGTTGATGACTGGAAACGCTTTGTCTGGTCGGACGAGTCTCGTTTCAAATTGTATCGAGCGGATGGACGTGTACGGGTAAGAAGACAATCTCATGAATCCATGGATCGTGCACGTTTGCAGGGGACTGTTCAAGCTGCTGGAGGCTCTGTAATGGTGTGGGGCGTGTGCAGTTGGAGTGATATGGGACTTCTGAAAGGCTTTGTCTCCTACGAACATGATGTTCTATTGCGTGGGTGGTTTGTAGCTTCGGTCACGATTTGCCATCTGTAGTTTATTTTTCTAACGTGTGCCGAAAAAACTGGAGATTTTAGCGGTTTCCAGGAGAATATGATCGGTGGCTGGAAACCAGTGGCCCATATCATCATCCACTGAGAGAAAAGAGCATCGCATTCATAAGAGACAAGACCTATCTATGCAGAAGCAGCTTCTTCTCCACTGGCGATGGTGACCATCAGTCACGACCACTGAATAACAAACAACATACCAATATGTTCAGTCTACGGTCTGTCAGTGTAAAAAGCCACGTTTGTCGCCAAAGGGGTGGCCTAACCGCAGGCGCTGGCAGCTATAACTTCGACACTCTGTAGCGTCGCTGGATGAGGGTTCTGGACATGGGTTCCTATCTTCGATTTGGTCATCAAGACACACTACACAACGACGTGAAGTTAGTCGCAACATTTCTGCGACTTCCTGTGTACACTGACAGACAAGAAATTAAGGCACCCACAAAACATAGTCAGTTGTGAACTAAACTGGTACTCGCACTCACCATCGAAATTCGTTAGAGTCTCTATTGCTGTGACGTTTACACTGAATGGCCAAAGAAACTGGAACACCTGCCTAATACGTGTAGGATCCCCGCCAGCATGCAAAAGTGCCGGCGTGACACGGACTCGACTCAAATCTGAAGTAGTGGTGGAGGGAAATGACACCATGACTCCTGCAGGGCTGTCCATAAATCCTTAAAAGTACGAGAGCGTGTGGATCTCTTATGAACAGCACGTTGTAATGCATCCCAGATATGATCAATAATGTTCATATGTGGGGAGTTCGGCAGCGAACGGAAGTGTTTAAGCTCAGAAGAGTGTTTCTGGACCACTCTGTAGCAATTCTGGAAGTATGGGGTTCCACATTGACCTGCTGGAGTTCCTCAAGTCCGTCAGAATGGACAATGGACATGAACAGATGTAGGTGAAGAGACAGGATGTTTACGTACGTGTTACATGCTAGAGTTGTATCTATAGGTATCAGGAATCCCATATCACTTCAACTGCACATGCTCCACACCATTACAGAGCCTCCATCAGCTTGAACAGTCTGCTGCTGATATGCAAAGTCCATGGATTCATGAGGTCGTCTCCATACCCGTACATGTCCATCTGCTCTTATAATTTGCAAAGAGATTCGTCCGACCAGGCAACATGTTTCCAGTCATCAACAGCCCAATGTCGGTATTGACGGGCCCAGAGGAGGCGTAAAGCTTTCTATCGTGCAGTCATCAAGAGTATACAATTGGGCCTTCGGCTCCAAAAACCAACATCGATGATGTTTCGTTGAATGGTTTGCACGCAGGCATTTGTTGATGGCATTGAAATCTGCAGAAATTTGCGGAAGGATTGTATTTCTCTCACGTTGGACGATTCCCTTCGATCGTCGTTGGTCCCGTACTTGCAGGATCTTTTTCCATCCGCCGCGATGTCGGAGATTTGATGTTTTACCGGATTCCTGATACGATACACTCGTGAAATTGTCGTACGGTAAAATCCCTGCTTCTTCGCTACCTCGGAGATGCTGTATCCCATCGCTCGTGCGCCGACTATAATACCACGTTCAAACTCACTTAAATCTTGATAACCTGCCATTGTTGCAGCAGTAACCGATCTGACAACTGCGCCAGACACTTGTTGTCTTGTATGGGCGTTGCTGACCGCAGCGCTGTATTCTGCCTGTTTACATAACTCTGTATTGGAATACGCATGCCTATACCAGTTTCTTGGGCGCTTCAGTGTATTATGGCTTCCAGAGAAGATTAGCGTCGTTTTTGTTTAGGATTTTTACCAGATCTGACATGGTATACAAGGGCCACTAACAGGGTCACATGTTGAATGATCAGTGTAAACGACATGTAGATGCTGCATACTCGCGTACCACAGTGGTAACAGCACCTGACAAAGGTTGGAAAAATCCACATTGTGAGTCTCCATTTGGCCAGATGGTCAAACAGTACACTATCCAGACTTGTGGAGAATTCAGATGTGGCTGTGGACCGATGTTGGACTATTGGACTACACGAGGACTTGTCACCAAACCTCTCTGCCAGAAGGGAAAATCGCTATACTGTACACCAAGTACATCCTATCCACTTCACTTCTGCGCCTGCCGTTTGTGAAAGAGTAATGGACTCCACACATCATTGGTTGGAGATAAGGAGCAGCAAGATCAGGAAAGTTCCGTGTCATTCCTAGGCTCCAATTAACATCAGAATACAAACAGCTGGAGTGGTCCTATTACCGGGAAGTATGGATTCTTGATCCAGGGAGTCGCACTGTGTTCAGCGATGAATCACAATAATGCACTACCCCAGATGAGTAATGCATTATCACAGATGATCAACGTCGAAGAGTAGGAAGACAGCGTGGAGAGATGTCCCATTCTTCCAATATTTAGGAGAGGCACAGGGATATCAGTCCTGGCGTCATTTTATGTGGAGGTATCAGGTCAAAGCTGGTAGTCATTGAAGGAACTCTGACGCCACAACGATACGTCATTAACACCCTCCGTCTTCACGATTTACCTGTCACGTAACAGTATCGCGCCGGCATTTTTCAACAGAGCAATGTTGGTTCACATGTGACACGTGTGTCTATGAACTGCATGCATGATGGTGAGGGAATCCCATGGCCAGCAAGACCTCGGCATGTGTCCTCTAGATGTGAGCGTCTCCGACGGTAATTCTATCCCAGTGCAACTACGTGCGACACAAAAGATCAGTTTACCATCGGTGGTGGCGCAGTGGTTAGCACACCGGACTCGCACTCTGAAGGACGACGGTTCAAACCCACGTCTGGCCATCCGGATTTAGGTTTTCCGTGATTTCCCTAAATCGCTTCAGGCAGATCCCCAGATGGTCCCTTTGAAATGGGACGGTCAGCTTCCTTCCCCATCCTTCCGCAACCCGACGTGACCTATGACCTCACTGTTTCGTCCCCTCCCCCTTATCACCCACCCACGGAAAGGCCAGTTAAGAAAGTTATCGGCTAGCTTTTCTCTGGTGAGAATAGAACGTTTATATCACAGACACTCTATCAAAACGAATCGGAGCAAGCGCCCAGGTCAGAGGGAGAGCGGCGTCACATTAATAACACAGGTCTGCAAAAAATACTTTTTAAAAGTTGTTTGAAATTTGATACCTGACTTTTATGTACTTTTCAGCGTTGATTTCAAAATTACAATCCAATTTTTTTTCTATCGCGTCAGGTTTTCTTACAAAAAAGGAAGTATTTTTGGGTACAATAAGAAAATTTAATCAATTTATCACATTCTTTCCAACGTTATAAAATTCTATTTTATTTATAAATCATGATCTAAACTACATTTCCATTTCTCTTTAAGCTCATAAGTCCTTATACTAACGCTTTCGCTTTCTGTCGAAACTTCTTTTATTGCTTTTCCGGCTATGGACTCGTTGAGGATCATCTCTTTTTATCATCTTCCTTGATATCTTCTTTCCATTTCTCTGATGTCTTGGTGGAATATTTCGCCCTGTTCTTCACTTACATCACCATGGTTTGCAGGGAATTACTCAAGATGTGAGTGGAGAAAGTGAACTTTAATGCTCATATCACAGCCCAGCTTCTTAAAGTTGTCGAGCATGTCTGCGACGATTGTCTTGTTGTATGGATGTCTTTTGTTTTCTAGGAAACCGGTAACAACAAATTTAAAAGATGTCCATGCTGCCTTTTCTTTTGTTTCCACTTTGTCCACAAAGTTGGGATCTGTCATTAGTTTTCTAATGCCTGGTCCGACAAAGATTTCTTCCTTTAGCTTTGCCTCCGATAAACCAGGAAACTGTCCACAAAGATATCTGAAACACTCCCCTTCTTTTGGCAATGTCTTAACAAATTGTTTTATCAGCCCCAACTTAACGTGAAGTCTATCTACATCACCTACTTATATCCAAAGAATCTGGAGGAGAGGGTATTGCTACTTCAGGTCCATGAGGAACAGTCAGCGAATGGCTGACTGAATGTTACAGTAAGAAACATCCTTTTTGTTTTTCAAAATGTAACTGTAATTTGCAAGAACAAAAATAGCAGTCATCACTATGATTTTTGGGCTCCCTTGAAGCCATTGGTATTCCTAAACTTAAGGACTGCTTTTTACGATGAAACCATTGCCTCAGTTCTTCAACACACACTGAACAAACTTTGTGTGGGACCCAAGGCTTATCTCGATCACTTAACGTATACCAAAATAGGCGAAATATACTTTTTCAACAAAATCGGAAATGTTTCTTTGTTGCTTTTTAACGGTATAGTTACCACAAATGAAGCAGAAGCAATTTGGATAGTTTATACATCCTCTGGTAGCCATTGTCTATTATCCATAAAGCAACTTCACAACACAAGAAAACAGCACTACCTTAAAGCACTAGCAACAACAATACGTGAACAGCACAAAGTGAAGAGGTACTGTGAACTGAAGGTCAATAGCAGAAGCTCACTGCTTGGTGATGGCGGGGGGAAGTGGCAGCGCGACAGACAGGCACTGACATGAAACTACTGCTGGTGTCTCCTAATTATTCTTTATTTTACGTATATCTAGTATAAAAACTGATAAATAACAGTTTATGGAGATCCTAAAAACCAAAATTCAAACTCACTAGAGTGCTGAAATATCGAAAAAAGCTAAAACTACGTACATCTACTATAAAAACGACTAAATAACAGTTTATGGAGATCCTAAAAACCAAAATTCAAAGTCACTTGAGTACTGAAACATCGAAAAAAGCTAAAAATGGAGAAGCAGTTTGTGAAATAACTGTACGTGATGGAATTTTTGCACTATTTTTCCCGAAATCAGCGTTGAAAACACTATAAAAATCAGTTAATGAATTTGAAACAATTTTTATGTCTGAGACCTGTGTAAGCAGACTCACAGTGCTAAGTTCCTCGTAAATTTGGCACAAATTTGTAATTGCTGGAATGACATCAAATACCCTCTCAACATTTGAAGCTTCATTTCGTTTTCTCCTCTTCTTCAGGAAGCTTCAACTTTTTCGTCAGGACATGTGCTTTGCCACGCGGGATTAGCCGAGCGGTCCGAGGCGCTGCAGTCATGGACTGCGCGACTGGTCCCGGAGGAGGTTCGAGTTCTCTCTCGGGCATGGGTGTGTGTATTTGTCCTTAGGATAATTTAGATTAAGTAGTGCGTAAGCTTAGGGACTGATGATCTTAGCAGTTAAGTCCCATAAGATTTCACACCCATTTGAGCATTTTCTTGACATGTGCTTTCGCTACCGCGTCACGTTCCCGCAACGCCACCACGCGCCCTTCTGCATCAAGGTGGGCTGTGGTCATAATAGTCTGGCTGACTGGTGTATTTACCTGCTGGACAACCCTCAAAACTGACGACTTTCAATAAAATGCCGATCAACGAAAGCGAGTATCGATATTCCGGCACAGTGTCATCGGGAGGACAGCAGTGACTCCTGGAAACACGGAGGAGACTGTGACCCCGGCGACCCCCGGCAGCTGTTCCCAAGGGCGCGGCCGTTGTCCCGAATGCAGCGCCGTCGAAATAAAAGCCAACGATGCGGTAGGGAAGCGCGCACAGTGCCTGTGCCGATACGCCGGCGACTCGTATAAAGCGACGGCTATTAGGTCGGGCTGGGCTGGGCTGGGCAGGGTCGCATTTACGAGCGCGTTAGCCGCTAATGCCGCCCTCGCGGCTCGGCCGACAGGTGGCCTTGCAAATTTCAGGCGTCTCTGCCGCCTTTACGGGCGGTCCGCGGCCCTCTGGTGTCTCCAACAGAGGCGGCGTCGCGAACGAAGCGTGACCAGCCTCCAATTCCTGCGGGGTGCCGAACGTGTATTGGAAACGTGGCTGGCGACGCGTGTGGCAATCGTTTTCTGCTGGAGACAAGTTTGGGGTCTACATCTACATGTATATTGTACAAACCGTCGTGAGGTGTACGGCAGAGAGTACGTCGCATCGTACCAGTTATTAGGGTTTCTTCCCGTTCCATCCACGTATGGAGAGCGGGAGGAATCGTTGTTCGAAAGCCTCTGTGCGTACAGCACTTATTCTAACCTTATCTTAACGATCCCTGTGCGAGCGACACGTAGCGGGTTGTAGTATATCGCCGGGGTAATGGTTTGAATCTTGAAACTTTATTAATAGGCTTTCTCTGGGTAGTTTACGTCCTCCTTCAAGATTCTGCCATTTCAGTTCCTTCAGTATCATCCGCAGCTCGTGGTCTAGTGGCTGTCCGGGCAACATGGTACCACGTCGCAAATGGAAAATTCGCCACAAATCAGTGTCTTCACGCCATCGGACTAACGGACCCTCCACTTTGTTCCATTTGCCACCTCATGGATGACGATGTCCATCAACTGACTTGTGCTGCCACCAGTGACGTCTGGAAACTTGGCCGACAGCTCGTTACCTGTTGACCCATGGACTTTTATCCATCCTGAGGATACTTATTTCCCCGCCACCATAAGTCATACGATTGTATGGGTCAAGGGATGGACGATCACCTACATGTATAATGATGGTGACAAATCACGCCTTGATTTCTGGCAGTACTTACAAACCGCCCACAGTGAAGTCGAGCACCGACCGCGCTACCGCGCCTTCTTCGCCAATTCAATTACCTACACGCGGTCTTTACGACGTCATCCCCGCTCAGTTGGGTGGTGCCACACGCCGACAGCAACTCTCCCCCCCCCCACCCTCCCCTCTGCTGACATCTGAGACTCCCCGCGCTACTTTCTATATTGTAACCCTCGGTGGAGTAGGTGCATGGACACGCGCCTCCTTTCATTTATGTTTATGCACTATACCGGAACACACTGGTTTTTCCCCCACTCCACTGTATATTGCTTCACACTTCTTAGCTTACAGCAGTATTATTATCCCTTTTTTCCTACACCTTGTTAATAAAAAAAAAAAACATTGCTCGCCTTGTACTAGTGTAATGTCTCTTGTTACTCCCGCTGGAAGGATGCCATTTCTGTTGTATTTAAGCATGTACCTATAAAGATATTTTGTTCATTTACCCTGTTTGGGTAAAAAAATAATAATAAAATAAAATAAAAATAAATCAAACAGCTACTTTGAGGGAGTGATTCAGAAATGGGCGGGGGGGGGGGGGGGGGGGTGAGACATCGCGGCCAGGCCTCGGGTTCCGACCCCTGCCCGCCTTGTCTCCACCTGCTCGTAACTGACCACTCTAACATATATATATACACTCCTGGAAATGGAAAAAAGAACACATTGACACCGGTGTGTCAGACCCACCATACTTGCTCCGGACACTGCGAGAGGGCTGTACAAGCAATGATCACACGCACGGCACAGCGAACACACCAGGAACCGCGGTGTTGGCCGTCGAATGGCGCTAGCTGCGCAGCATTTGTGCACCGCCGCCGTCAGTGTCAGCCAGTTTGCTGTGGCATACGGAGCTCCATCGCAGTCTTTAACACTGGTAGCATGCCGCGACAGCGTGGACGTGAACCGTATGTGCAGTTGACGGACTTTGAGCGAGGGCGTATAGTGGGCATGCGGGAGGCCGGGTGGACGTACCGCCGAATTGCTCAACACGTGGGGCGTGAGGTTTCCACAGTACATCGATGTTGTCGCCAGTGGTCGGCGGAAGGTGCACGTGCCCGTCGACCTGGGACCGGACCGCAGCGACGCACGGATGCACGCCAAGACCGTAGGATCCTACGCAGTGCCGTAGGGGACTGCACCGCCACTTCCCAGCAAATTAGGGACACTGGTGCTCCTGGGGTATCGGCGAGGACCATTCGCAACCGTCTCCATGAAGCTGGGCTACGGTCCCGCACACCGTTAGGCCGTCTTCCGCTCACGCCCCTACATCGTGCAGCCCGCCTCCAGTGGTGTCGCGACAGGCGTGAATGGAGGGACGAATGGAGACGTGTCGTCTTCAGCGATGAGAGTCGCTTCTGCCTTGGTGCCAATGATGGTCGTATGCGTGTTTGGCGCCGTGCAGGTGAGCGCCACAATCAGGACTGCATACGACCGAGGCACACAGGGCCAACACCCAGCATCATGGTGTGGGGAGCGATCTCCTACACTGGCCGTACACCACTGGTGATCGTCGAGGGGACACTGAATAGTGCACGGTACATCCAAACCGTCATCGAACCCATCGTTCTACCTTTCCTAGACCGGCAAGGGAACTTGCTGTTCCAACAGGACAATGCACGTCCGCATGTATCCCGTGCCACCCAACGTGCTCTAGAAGGTGTAAGTCAACTACCCTGGCCAGCAAGATCTCCGGATCTGTCCCCCATTGAGCATGTTTGGGACTGGATGAAGCGTCGTCTCACGCGGTCTGCACGTCCAGCACGAACGCTGGTCCAACTGAGGCGCCAGGTGGAAATGGCATGGCAAGCCGTTCCACAGGACTACATCCAGCATCTCTACGATCGTCTCCATGGGAGAATAGCAGCCTGCATTGCTGCGAAAGGTGGATATACACTGTACTAGTGCCGACATTGTGCATGCTCTGTTGCCTGTGTCTATGTGCCTGTGGTTCTGTCAGTGTGATCATGTGATGTATCTGACCCCAGGAATGTGTCAATAAAGTTTCCCCTTCCTGGAACAATGAATTCACGGTGTTCTTATTTCAATTTCCAGGAGTATATATATATATATATATATATATATATATATATATATATATATATATATATATATATATATATAAGCGTTGCTGCGTGTGGACCACGAGGTTCTGGGTTCGATTCCCGGCCGGGTTGGGGAATTTCCCTACCCGGCGACCGGGTATAAAAAAAAAGAGAAAAGAAAAAGTGGCTTACGTTTCTGACTCGGGATCACGGGGTTCCGGATTCGATTCCCGGCCGGGTTGGGGATTTCTTCTGCCCAGGGACTGGGTGTTTGTGTTTTCCTCATCATTTCATCATCATCATCATCATCATCATTCGTGACGGTAGCTAGATTGGTTTGTTTAAAAAATTGAACTGTGTAAAAATTGAGATTTGGTACGGGCGGTGATGACTGAGCAATTGAGCGTCACACAATCCAAACATCATCATCATCATCCTTCAGTATATCTGTGACACTCTACCAGGGATTTAACAAACCTGTGACCATTCTTGCTGACCTTCTCTGTATACCTTCTGTATCCTCATTTAGCCCTATCTGGTACCCAGAACTGAACCGATGTGATCATTCCATTTCATATCTCCAAAAAGTGTTACTCCCGAATTGACCGATTCCAACAGTGACTCATTAATGTTGTAGTCATAGCATGCTACATTTTTCGATTTCTAAAGTGCAATGTTTTACATCTCTGAACATTCAGCGTAAGCTGCCTACCTCTGCACCATGTTGAAGTCTTACCAAGATCTGAGGGAATATTTATGCAATTACTCTCATTTGGTACTTAATTATAGATAACTGCCTCATCTGCTAAAAGCTATAGTTTACTATTAATATTGCATGCAAGGCCATTAATACACAACATGAAAAGCAAGGTCCCAACACACTTCCCTGCGACACACTGGAAGTTATTTCTACATCTCTCGATGACCCTCCATCCAAGATATGCTATGTCCTCACTACCAAAAAATCCAAAATGCAGATCGCTTGATACCCCATATGATTGCACTTTTTTCAATACGCGCAGGTGCTGTACTGAGACAGTTACTTTCCGGAAATGACGAAACACTGCATCTGCCTGCTTGCCTTGTAAGAAAAGTGCGAGTTTGGCTTCACATGATAGATGTTTTCGATGGTTGCTTCTACGTTGGAAAAGTGAAAGGTTCACGGCATAGCAAACAGATTGTCCTGATTCTGGAAAAGATTCTTTGGGATGGTGGGGCCCTACAGAAAAACAAGATGTAATAAAAAAAACTTCTTAAGATAAGAACTGAACTACTTTTGTGTTACTTACTTAATATAATACTCAATGTCATAATATCTATCCATGTAAAATTGTATCTAATCGCTTATAAGTTAAACAATGCACAAGTGATTTGCTTGTTTTCAAAGCTCCATATTTTCCGAAATATTACGTGCACAAATGAGGAGGTGACATGCATAGGCGAAGAGGTTTACTAAATGCAGTTTTTCACATAGAACATAAAACTTGTTTCAGACATTCATATTAATGAAAATAACATATTGCAGTACATGCAGTACAAACAGCTTTATCTTTGTTCTAAAAGGCAGTTCGTATCCATAAATCAAATCTATAATGAAAATTCCTCTAAAAAGCACATTTAAATATGAACGTGTTCTCGTCTGCATGAACCACTTCCACATATTTGGCTGTCAATGATTTTCGAAAGCAAACATCGTCTTCATTAAAGGAAATAACTTCGATCGTACTGTATAATGCTTGCTGTAGTATATCACACTACGTATTCGTAACAATTTAGAATGTGATACCACTGAAAGCTTATAAGTTGACAACTGTAACACAGATATTTCTTTTCAGAGTCTTAGCAAAAGTTGTGATTTTCTTCATGTTCCACAATTATTTAAAATATTTCAAATCACCATTCCAGAATACAGTGATGTAACAATGTCATTATCTGTTATTTGAAAGGTTCTTTGAGGTAACTGTTACTGTTAAGCACATAAAGCAGAGGCATGTTCTAAAGAATCACAACCAATTTCCTCTACCTCTACGCTTAACATGGGTATATCGCCTATGATGGTTCCTGCCTCGGGCATGGATGTGTGTGATGTCCTTAGGTTAGTTAGGTTTAAGTACTTCTAAGTTCTAGGGGACTGATGACCTCAGATGTTAAGTTCCATAATGTTCAGAGCCATTTGAACCATTTGACACACAGTCAACATGGGTTTAGAAAACATCGTTCCTATGAAACACAACTAGCTCTTTATTCACATGAAGTTTTGAGTGCTATTGACAAGGGATTTCAGATCGATTCCGTATTTCTGGATTTCCGGAAGACTTTTGACATGGTACCACACAAGCGGCTCGTAGTGAAATTGCGTGCTTATGGAATATCGTCTCAGTTATGGGACTGGATCTGTGATTTGCTGTCAGAGAGGTCACAGTTCGTAGTAATTGACGGAAAGTAATCGAGGAAGACAGAATTGATTTCTGGCGTCCCCCAAGGTTGTGTTATAGGCCCTTTGCTGTTCCCTATTTATATAAACGATTTGGGAGACAATCTGAGCAGCCGTCTTCGGTTGTTTGCAGATGACGCTCTCGTTTATCGACTAATAAAGTCATCAGAAGATAAAAACAAACTGCAAAACGATTTAGAAAAGATATCTGAATGGCAGTTAAGCCTAAATAACGAAAAGTGTGAGGTCATCCAAATGAGTGCCAGAAGTAACTCGTTAAACGTCGGTTACGCGGTACATCAGTGTAATCTAAAAGTCGTAAATTCAACTAAATACCTAGGTATTACAATTACCAACAACCTAAATTGTAAGAAACACATAGAAAATATTGTGGGGAAGGCTAACCAAAGACTGCGTTTTAATGGCAGGACACTTAGAAAATATAACAGACCTGCTAAGGAGACTGCATACACTACGCTTGTCCGTCCTCTTTTAGAATAATGCTGAGCGGTGTGGGATCCTTACCAGATGGGACTGATGGAGTACATCGAAAAAGTTCAAAGAAAGGCATCACGTTTTGTATTGTCGCGAAATATGGGAAAGAGTGTCACAGAAATGATCCAGGATTTGTGCTGGACATCATTAAAAGAAAGGCGTTTTTCGTTACGACGGAATCTGTGATGTCACCGCCAGACACCACACTTGCTAGGTGGTAGCCTTTAAATCGGCCGCGGTCCGGTAGTATACGTCGGACCCGCGTGTCGCCACTCTCAGTGATTGCAGACCGAGCGCCGCCACACGGCAGGTCTAGAGAGACGTCCTAGCACTCGCCCCAGTTGTACAGTCGACTTTGCTAGCGATGGTTCACTGACAAATTACGTTCTCATTTGCCGAGACGATAGTTAGCATAGCCTTCAGCTACGTCATTTGCTACGACCTAGCAAGGCGCCATTATCATTTGCTATTTATCTTGTGATGCATGTACCGTCAGACCGATGTTCACCAATTATGGATTAAAGCTAAGTATTCCAGAAGCTACGTACCTTTTTTGCTAGTCTCTATTCCTTTAACTGTTCCAGACCTCACGCCAGCCTGCGTGAGCTTAAACGCGTGCCTTTCGGCTTCCTCTCATAGTGGCTTGGCTGTCTTGCGAAGTCACAACAGAATCTTCTCACGAAATTCCAATCACCATCTTTCTCCTCCGAATCCGAAAATATTTTGTTGACTCCGACCTACATAGGGAGGAACGACCACACCACTATAAAATAAGGGAAATCAGAGATCGTACGCAAAGGTAAAGGTGTTCATTCGTTCCGCGCGCTATACGAGATTGAAATAATAGAGAATTCTGAAGGTGGTTCGATGAACCGTCTGCCAGGCACTTAAATGTGATTTGCAGAGTATCTATGTAGATGTAGATGTAGATTTAGAAATCACGTGTCTTGAATCATCGCCTCCTATTGGATATAATGGAATAGTTCTACTTTGCACGAAATGTATGCAGTGATAGATTAGTGTTTGCTCTGAACCATATATTTTCACACACTTGTATCATGGAACATGTTCGAATTCGCTTAAATAGCGCGACGCATTTAGGTTCCACTTATTCTATATGTTCCTTTCCTTTCGTGTCTGATTTGTTTGAAACTGTTGCGGACATGTTCATCTTTGCACGTCACCACCTCAAATATGACCGATGTACGAACAGAACCATGAACCTACCATGTTTGCATTTTTCACTCTACAGATGTTCTATGAACGCCCCTCTGGTCAGACGACATACATCCGAGCTTTCGTCAAGTTCATTCCATACCTTACGTAGCAACAACTTGTCAATGGTTATCACAGCAACAGAGATGCGATCGCTGAGCTGTTAACAGTGTTCTTGGCAGTGCGGTACGTAAATGCGATCCTTAATGTACTTCCACAAGAAAAATTCACAAGGCATTAGGTCAGGCGAGCTGGCGAGCTAAGGGATCAGAGCCACATCGTCTTCACCACTTCGCCCAACCCAGCATCCGGGAGTTTACTTAGCGATGAACGTCGATACGCAGATGTGGGGTTGCCCCGTGCTGTTGGAAGAAGAAATTGTTCTCGGATTCAGCAGTCAGATGAGAAAACAACTACAACTGCAACATATGAAGATACACTGATGAGACAAAACATTATGACCACCTGCTTAATAGATTGAAGGCTTTCACGGCGGGCGTTGTCATCACTTAACACTTCCTGGCTGAGATGCCGTGGTCCATTCATAAAACGCTCCACTGACGTTTCGCCTTCGACTGCGGAAGCCATCCTCCGAGGACAAGCGGCGAACTGTAACAAGAGCGCTTTGTTTTTTTTTTTTTCTTTATTGATTTTCAATTCCCCCCGAAGGGGGCGGGCTGGCAGCAGCTTACTACGCTGCTCTACAGCCTACAGACTTTTTAAATAAAGGAAGACGAAAGAAACAAGGAAAAACAGGGGATGAAATGGTGATTTAAAGTGTAAAATGGCGTAAAATTGCGGAAAGTTAAAACAGAAAGCAAAAGAGGTTGGCAATGTAGATAAAATACACAGGAATCAGACAAGTAACATAGAAGACACACAATTAAAAAACATGGCGACAGTCTGGTTTCTGTTCGCAAGAGATAAAAGGCACACCCAGTGACAGTATGATGGCTGTTTGCAACAAGTCACAAAAAACACAACACGGATCACTCACTGTAAAACACGCACTGTAGAACACTCACTGTAGAACACTGCACGAAGGTGGCAGCACAAAGACGACACTCCCGAGCCAAAGGCAGATGGGGGGGGGGACCTGCAGGAGGGGGAAAAACAAGGAGGGAGGAGAGGAAAAAACGGAAAGGGGGGAACCAATGAGGGAGAGGACTAATAAAGGGGGAGAAGGGCAGACGCGAGAGGGAATGAGAGGAGGGAAATGGAAAAGGACGCGGGGGAGAGAAGGGGGCAAAGAGAGAGGAGGAGGGGAAGAAAGAGGATGGAAGGGGGGGGAGAGGGAGCCCGGGAAAAGGACAGAGGAAAGGAGGAGGAGTGAGGATCAGAGTTGATAGGAAGGATAAATGGAGGGAGAGAGGGCATCATCCGGGAGAAGGAGTTGATGGAAGCCACCTTGGGAAAGGAGATGTAGGGTGTAGAGATGGAGGGTAGGGGGGACACAACGGTGAAGACGTGGCAGGGGGCGGGGATCGGAGAGGAGAGGAGCAACCAGGGGGTGAGGGGACGAGAGCGCGAGTGAGCGCCTTATATATAAGCCATTCAGAGGGCGTCGCTGTCAATCACGTGACGTCGGCTGTGATAGAATCTCTGATATTGCCAACTTTCTCAATTGAAGTTAATCGATTGTCAAGCTGTTGCTGAAATGTTGACATCCATATCTTATCCAGCTTAATGCCTTCAACTATTCTATTAAAATTATTGCAGTGTTTGGCAATCTCAATAGCCTCTCTGTACATTCGCGCATAATAATGCGACGTCTTTGTTATGACGGTCGTCTCACTAAACTTTATTTCATGATCACCTTCCTGAAACACATGATCCGCTACAGCGGATTTATCAATATGTCCGAGGTGGCAGTTCCTTTTATGTTCACCCAGACGAGTGTTGACGCTTCTTTTTGTTGTACCTGTATAGACCTTTCCATAACTGCACGGAATTTTATAGACACCTGGTGTAGCTGGAGGATGTCGTTTGTCTTTTGCGGATCTTAAACATTCTTTTATTTTCGTGGTGGGTCTGAAAAGAAACACACACTGATCGTTATCTGCAGAAAGATTCTAACCACTAACCACCAGCCAAGACATTAAGGAGGGGCGATTAAAACATTAATAGACAGGTCGCACAAAATATGTGAACTAGCTCACTTAGATGATGAGATTTAACACCTTAGAGCAACCTTCAAGAAGTATGGGTATTCCAACAGAGAGATGTATCGTGCCCTACGCCCTGGACTGACAACCAGGACGGACGAGGATCGACACCAACCCAAGGGGAAAGTGTTCTTACCATTCATCAGTAAGGTTACTGATCACATTGGAAATATTTTAAGCAAGTACGATGTGGAAACTCTTTTCAGACCCACCACGAAAATAAAAGAATGTTTAAGATCCGCAAAAGATAAACGACATCCTCTAGCTACACCAGGTGTCTATAAAAGTCCGTGCAGTTATGGAAAGGTCTATACAGGTACAACAAAAAGAAGCGTCAACACTCGTCTGGGTGAACATAAAAGGAACTGCCGCCTCGGACATATTGATAAATCGGCTGTAGCGGATCATGTGTTTTAGGAAGGTGATCATGAAATAAAGTTTAGTGAGGCGACCGTCATAACAAGGACATCGCATTATTATGCGCGAATGTACAGAGAGGCTATTGAGATTGCCAAACACTGTAATAATTTTAATGGAAAAGATGAAGGCATTAAGCTGGATAAGATATGGATGTCAACATTTCAGTAACAGCGTGACAATCGATTAATTTCAATTGAGAAAGTTGGCAGTATCAGAGATTCTATTACAGCCGACGTCACGTGATTGACAGCGGCGCCCTCTGAATGGCTTATATATACGGCGCTCACTCGCGCTCTCGTTGCAGTTCACCGCTTGTCCTCGGAGGATGCCTTCCGCGGTAGAAGGCGAAACGGCAGGGGAGAGTTTTATGGATGGACTACGGCATCTCAGCCCGGAAGTGTTAAGTGATGCTTAACATATGTTTGTCCGTCTTTGGATCGAATTACATAATTGACTCTGCGTATCAGGGATCCGACAGTTTGTTGGTAGATGGAATTTGATGTCTACGCACAGGTTTTGTTATTCGCGTAAATAACGGGCCGCTGATTTACGTACGTCCTCACGGCACCCGATAGCGACCCACATGGGTTCCATAAGATTTAAATCAGGCGAATTTGGTCTCCAGGACATCAACGTGATTTCACTATAACGCTCCTCAATTCGCTGCAGCACGAGACACAGACAATTACACTGGATGACATCGTCGTCGGAAAAGACGTCAAGCACGAAGGGCTGCAGGTGGTTAGCAGCTGTCGCCGCGTCTTCAGTTACTAGCACAGGTCCCAAGCAACCGCAGGAGAGTATCTCCCATAGCATAATACTGCTCCCACCATCCTCCATCGCTGGCGAGCTACACATTTCGAGCCGCCGTTTGTGGAGACGACCAGCGACCTAGTGTAGCAAGAACGTGATTCACTCGAAGAGCCGACACGTTTCCATTGATCGACGGCCGCATGCCGTAAAATTGTACTGCACACTTGTAGGATCACGCTTATGTGGCATGTGTTGCTCTGGTTTAAAACCTTACTCGCATTATTTGGTCTCACAATTTCACAAAAGATATGCGTCAAATAGGACGACATGAGTATAAATCCATGATAGTGCGTGTAAATATGGAAGTACCATCACTTAACACTCATAAAAGGCACACATGTTGCCTGTTCTTACGTACTTTCTGGGTATTTTATGATTACTTGTGTATTGTGTCGTGTACTGAGATAAGTATTTGCTTGTAATATGTAATTAATATGTGTTCTGTATCCCTGAAAGTAACATAAAGTTAATATGTCAGCGTTGTTTTTAGGAGGTATACTATGTATAAAAGTATAATACCTCAGATACACGAAATCAGTCTAAGGAGTAGGACATGTGATAAATTATCTTGAAATAGAAAGTAGAACTTTGCTGTGGTATAGAATACAGTTCCTAATAGCAAAAACATATGTAATTATTGGAAAAGTGTAGTATATGGGTCCATCCGCAGATATCACCAATGTAAATCTTTTAGTAATTGTGTATGTCAGTAATATGCTAAAAACATAATATAAAATAGAGCACAGCACGTTTGCAGGACACACACATAGTACTATGTGAACTTTTCTGCACATCGCACTAACACACGAGCATGATATACACACACCTTTCGAGCTATCATAACATAACATAAAGTTAATATGTCAGCGTTGTTTTTAGGAGGTATACTATGTATAAAAGTATAATACTTCAGATACACGAAATCAGTCTAAGGAGTAGGACATGTGATAAATTATCTTGAAATAGAAAGTAGAACTTTGCTGTGGTATAGAATACAGTTCCTAGTAGCAAAAACATATGTAATTATTGGAAAAGTGTAGTATATGGGTCCATCCGCAGATATCACCAATGTAAATCTTTTAGAAATTGTGTATGTCAGTAATATGCTAAAAACATAATATAAAATAGAGCACAGCACGTTTGCAGGACACACACATAGTACTATGTGAACTTTTCTGCACATCGCACTAACACATGAGCATGATATACACACACCTTTCGAGCTATCGTACCTGTTTTATGGAAAAGGGAACCCATTACTCTCTATATGCCTCTACATAACTCTAGATCTCTATCTCTCCCTTTTCCGTAACCACTATAAATAGATTTCTACGTCGTTATTTCAATCCTCACTTTATATCAAAAGTAATTTTGTCTTCATTCTCCTCGGCAGAACTGCTATCCATCTATCGTTATGTATCTTCCTCCTCCTTTATCATTTATAATTTTTTAAAGTGATATTGATTCTAAGTCACTATATTTTTTTTCTTGTTTTCATACATTTGTTTAAAGTCTACTAACATTGTAATACTTTTGTAATGTAACACTAAACCACGTGTGCAGACTGTGATAGCGAAGATTTGGTCCGCCTCCTCGTGGCTAGGGACGGGAAACGGTGCAGTCACTCGCAAACAAAACGTTTGTGAGTGGCTGCAACGGCTAAGAGACCATGACTTGCTGTATATATACTGAATTCAGTAAGCTAACAACCCACCTTACTGGTCAAGGTGGTGGGTTTGCCATGTCGTTAAAAAAAAAAAAAAAAAACGTAACTGACGATGTCGCTGAGGCAACATCTGAACACGTAGGTGTGTGCTCCTAAACACTTGTGCGCCATCTAACATTGTTCTCTTTCGCCAGAGATGCCACAGATCACTACCTATCCTACTTTACAGAACAGACAAGCTTCCGAACCCCACCTACTGTGAAGTGTTGTGGACGTCCAACCATTTAGCGCCTAGTAGTAGTTTCACTGTCTTTCTACCCCTCTCCTTAGACGCATACCTTTTGCTTCATTTGGTGATCATTCTGAATTTTGCAGGGTTGTCAGTGTAAAACGGGCCGCAAAATCTTATGAACTCTTGACCTACGGAGAGACATTTCCTGTTGTGAATTGGCAGGAGCCAATTCACGGGGTTTGGAGGAAGCCGAAAGGCACGCTTTTAAGCTCACGCAGGCTGGCGTGAGGTCTGGAACAGGTAAAGTAATTATACTATCAAAAAAAGTACGTAGCTTCAGGAATACTTAACTTTAATCCATAATTGGTGAACATCGGTCTGACTGTACATGCATCACAAGATAAATAGGAATTGACAATGGCGCATTGCTAGGTCGTAGCAAATAACGTAGCTGAAGGCTATGCTAACTATCGTCCCGGCTAATGAGAGCGTAATTGTCAGTGAACCATCACTAGCAAAGTCGGCTGTACAACTGGGGCGAGTGCTAGGACGTCTCTCTAGACCTGCCGTGTGGCGGCGCTCGGTCTGCAATCACTGATAGTGGCGACACGCGGGTCCCGACGTATACTAACGGACCGCGGCCGATTTAAAGGCTACCACCTAGCAAGTGTGGTGTCTGGCGGTGACACCACATTTCCAATGACACTGTCCAAGCAGTGGCTGAAGAATATGAGGTATGTGCTACACGGTCGGCTATAGCTATAGCAGCCTCACTACCAACAGCTAAGACAACAGGACACCCCTCTCTGCCTGCTGTACCCTCTGATTCACCTGTCCTTTAAATTTCTTGATTGTAAAAAATGAAATGAAATGAGCGTATGGCATCGTTGGCCGGGAGGCTCCAGGCGGGGAAGTTCGGTGGCCAAGTGCACGTTGTATTCCAGTCGACACCACATTGGGCAACTTGCGCGCCGTTGATGAGGATGAAATGATAATGAGGACAACACAACAACCAGTCACCGAGCGGAATAAATCTCCCACCCGACCGGGAGTCGAACCCGGGCCCGCTTGTATGGGAGGCGAGCACTTCACCAATTTTTTAAATACAATTTTGTTCAATATTGTACGTTTCGTTTGGTCTGAGTGGACATTATATGACATCTGTTCAAGCTGATCGTTGATTCATTCACTCAGTTTTTTTATTACAGAGGACAATCAGCCCTCTGACCGAACACGCTGAGCTACCGTGCCGGCATCACTCAGCTAAGCAGGCGAACGTTTTGATTGTATTATTTAGCCCATTTACTGACATGGTGTCTCTTCGCAGCTATTCCCGCAACGCAGCACTGCTGTTGCTGCCATTTTGATACAACTTCTTCACTAACAGTGCACGGTCACTCTTGTCAATCGCCATTGCGTTTCGGATGGGAAACTTCGACCTTCTTAACTCTTTACACCAACAGGCACTTCACAAAAGAAGTCAATGCACGTCGTCAAGCGACAAACAGCATACTTATGCCAAAACAGGAGACATTTCACGTTCTGGCTGGTACAGCGCCATATGACCACGAGGTGGCAGAAAGTAATACTATTATTTTCTTCAGCATACTCCGCGAGCACACCGATTAATGAATATGTATACGACGTTTCGGTGTCCTAACGATGTTTACAGGGTGTATCATAATTAATGGCATAAACTCATACTGTTGAAAGTACACGGTACTAGAACCAAAAAAGTCTCAGTAAAAATAGCGTCGAAAATGCATACCGTAAGAGCTACGTGCAATTTTTAATCTTCGCTACTTTGAAACATAACTCTTCTAACGAACAAATGCTCATAACGTTTACGGTATGCATTTTAGAGCACACGCTTACTGGACTTTTTTTCTTGGTTTGGCCCATACTGCCACTTCCAAAAATATGGAAAGCAAAGAGCTTGCAGTAGAAAAGATTCGTTTCACAGTATCGAAGATGAAATGTTGCTCCTAGCTCTTTAAGGTATGCATTTTCGACCCTATGCTTACTCAGACTCTTTTGTCTCTAGTATCGTGTACTTTCAACTGTATGCGTTTACGCCATTAATTATGATACACCCTGCACAGCCAGCACTGCGACACTTGGAACGCCATCGGTTTAATTATAACCACCAGGAACATCCCTGAACGTCTTAATGTAGTGCAAGGTTAAGTTTGCTGCATGTCCACACACAAGACAATACAATCTTTGTTGGTTCTAGCCATCTCAGTGACAGCATGTAATATTCTGTGTTAATTCAGAGTTCGAATGGTGGAGGTTACTTTCTGCCTGAATTGTTTTTTTTTTTTCTTTATTATCCGCAGCAGATCAAGAAACAACAAGTAACAGTATTTACACGTATCTGGTCTGGGAGAACTAAATTTTAAATTAAATTCAGAGTCAAAAATATCTTTCCACAGGTGTTCAGTCGCTGGCCTGTTTGCATACATCTCCTTGAAAAGCCTATAGTCTTTAGTTACAGTTAGGTCAGGTGACAGGCACTCGGACTGAATCCTCCGCCTGCCCTAGTGGCTGGGCTACTTGGGTAGACTTTTAATATGCACTCTAGTTCCATCCGTCAGTGTGTCGGCTATAGCTTGAGGGCGATTTGTGTCGTTACATCGGTTATCACATAGGCTTCTAATTTCAGATTTCAGTTAATACTGAAGAATCCGAATAATGCATCGACGTGTATCGGAACATCTTGGACAAGCGCCAACATTCTTACCTTCACTGGATATGTAATAATGGAATGCACAATCTCTGTGATGGGGCATTGTATAACGATATGTTTACGTAATGTGTATACATAAACAAACAGTTATAAATGTCCCCGTTCGTAGTCGCTAATTATAACAATATGTTTACTTTTGTGCTGTAACATATAGCTATAATCAGCGGTGGAAACATATTTGCGAATGCCGACCGTGTGCGGCTATTTCTTGTTTGATCGTCTGATCAGTCGGAAGTTGCATTGCAGAGGAGAGTAAATGCCTATTTAAAATATAATTATTTTTGGCAAGCTCAACATGAATTTCCTAAGGGACCGTAGTTTATCATGCATTTACCAGTAGAATATGGCGCGGAGAAAATATTTCGCCGCATACAACTTCCGTCCGATTTCGACGAAAGAATTCGTGACTGTGAACTCTCTATTTGGCAGAAACATAAAGAAAATTAAATAACTTCATGAAGGAGTGAGACATAGATTCTATTTTAAATAAATAGTCCATACACCAGTTCCATTTAACTCTGAATTTATGGCAATTAATAGACGAACTTACACTGCAATGAGGGATTTAACATGGATGCCGTTTTGACTGGCACTTCTCGTAATGAAAACAATTCCTTTGACGTTTTCACACACACGTCGCACAATAAATCTACTGCTAGGCACTTTTAGTATTACACATTTACTTTACACTAAAACAATATTATTTTTAACGATAATAATACGGCGGCAAGACATGCGCGGCCGACACAAGTTACAAGAGACAAGAGAAGAATGAGTAACTGTTCATCGAGAATATCTCGTATATAAAAAAAAAAATAAAAATAAAATAAAATAAAAAATGTGTAAAAGTGTTCTTCTCCTGTCCGTTTTTCGCGGCGCGGTTTTCAAAGTCAATAACTCACTGCAACTCTGACGGTGCTTCGACAATAAACAAGTTACGTCACAGGTCGTTCACCTTTTACATTCTCGCAACATTATTTGCTAACTGTAGCTGTTGCCGAGCGACTGCTCGATTAGTGAATAATTTAAAATGATAAGGCAATCACATAATGTTACATTGCCTTCCATGGGAATCTTGGAAATCAAGGAGATTACCAAGATTCACATGTCGCCGTTAACATTATGGGATTGAGTACTTTACAGAGTTACATTGATCAAACACAGTATTCCTGTCATTTTATTATTAGGATTACACAAATATGGTGATCTCTCATTCATAGACAAAGACAGTTCTTAAGGTAAAGATACACAAAAAATTTAAAAACTAAGACAGTAAATCTACGAAGTTTACAATGGACATGATACATTATACTCATTACAGTTCTTTTCTTACAGAGTTCATACCGACCATCTTTGTGGCCTCAAGTTATTGTCCAGAGCTGATATGCTCTTTGCTCCTGAAAGAAAACACATTGGAATCATCTTTTTATACACACATAATTCTCACACATGGAATTTCTCACACGTGTCCATTTTTATGCACATATAATTCTCACACATGGAATTTCTCACACGTGTCCATTTTCCATTGCTCACTAGTTGTCATGATTTTTACGCTTTCATTGTTTGGGTATTTGACAGGTAAGTTAAAATTTGATTCTTCTCCAGGTGAAGCTTATCCCTTGAGAAGTCGGATCGCTACTTTGCGGTCACCGAGTAGAAAACTTTTCGTCAGCTCTGGTGGGCGAGTCTCGCTCGCACGTTACGTACACACGTTACACGTAACAAAAAGTATAAATACCCATTAGCCAAAAATCTAAGCTTAAATCTAATTTTAGGACTTGGGATTCATAGGAATTTGACTTTGTCACTATTCGCGTGTGGTTTGGCTGTTCGCATTTCGTTCACGGGATATAACGTTAGCATAGTATGTGATATGTTGTGAACTCATGTAAGAGTCTTTTATTTTGGGAGCGGCTTTCATGGAAAGTCCGTTTAGTCGGACTGCAGCGGGAGTGCTGTGCTAGTACATCACTTTAAATTTAACGCGTTTGTTGCGTCGATGGACGTTGACACAGGCTGATTGTTAGAGCTGAATCGCAACTCGAGGCGCTCACTAGCCTCCACGCGGTACTTCAGCTTTTCCGCGCACGGTTCAGCGAACACGTTCCGCCGATGGTGTTGTGGTTTGCTCAGCTGGTGCGGAGGGACGAGGATTACCAGGGACAGAGACTCCATTGAAACCATTCCTGCCTCCACATTTTCCAGCCGATTTTGAAGATTTTAAGGTAGGCTAGCGCTCGCACTTTGCAAAGCAGCTAACACACTTGGTTTCCGATGCACTGCACGTAATCACATCACCGCCTTAGGTTACACAACCGGACTATCATTGCCAGTCGGCCTATCTGCACGTTTAACACATTTTATCTTCATCGTGAATGAAATTATCACTAACTTATAACAACGATGCATTGCTTCGTGTCTATGGCAGACTTCCACACCATTTTAAGCCTTCACTTATACACTACTATCTACACAATTTTTTTACAGTTTACAATCAAATAGTTTGTCTCACTTTGAAGCTTGCTAATTGAGAGCTTCGATTATCATATCCATTTCAATTTCTGTTACTTTGTTGGTAACTATCTTTATCATTTCGCTTTACATTGTTCATCATCTTTCTCTAAGACTAATTACGCCGTTAGTTCACAATCACAATACATTAGTTTCTCCGATCTGTTAGAAATTATTATTACTATTATTTTAATTCCTTTGAATCGTTCTTTTTATTTATTAGATTCATTAAAGTTATCACTGTCATTTCAACAAAAATTTCATCTTTACTAGATGTGAGGATCAATCAGTCACATTTGATCGCCCTCTCACATGAGAACAGAACACCATTCAAGAAAATATTCAAATTCCTTAGCGCGATCTCGGTTTGCGTCTCGGATTGACTTTAAAAGGAAAAATAAAGACATTTCAAAACTAGCTTTTCCCGATTTCGTTCACGCCTTTCCTTTTGAAAATCGTATGCCAAACCAGCCTTCCACGTCAACCGCATTTCTCAATCTGTGACGTCAAGTCTACGGGTTGGGTTTAGGCGGGTTAGGGTATTTAAACAAATTCAGAAGAAAGACATAGATATAATAGTACATAGAAGAAGAAATCTAGCAAACAACTCCTTATTCCTTATGACTTAGATATTAATTTTCCTTTGCGCCGTACGTCTGCGTACGCGCTCCAATTAAGAACTAGTTGCGTTGTTTTGCCGGCTGTTTCATTGTCATTTTATTCTCGCCTTGACGCCTGCTTGCGCTGCACTGACCTCTATATATGACCTTAAGTCATTATTGCTTTGTCCTTGCCACTTACGCTGTTATATTTGGTATTTATTTCACTTACGGCTTTTAATGTATCTGACCTGCCTATTGCAATTACAATTAATGCTACTTTGTTTATCTAGCTGAAGGATCGCGCTTTCGTGGTCATGTTGGTACTTACAAGTAACTCACATGCTTCGTAAACATTACGTTATTTTAATGCAGAGATGAACCTGTTCCAGATTTCTGTGTACATTAGAACTTAATCTAGACATAGCTGACTTATAAACTAGTTACTTGTTTTCCTTTTTAGTGGGATCAGGAACCAATAATTGTCATGCGACCCTTGTCCTTGACGAAAATAAATTTCATTTCTCGATCATTGCTCCTTGAACTTAAAAAAAATTTCTTACGTACTATGTTTTATTTTCACTTCTTTAGCATTTCATATCGCAGAAGCCGGCTTGTTAGGCACATCCTTCGCTTTATATTTCATTTTTCTCTCTTAAATATTATCTCCCTAAAACTAAATCTTAAAAATAGAGTTCTTGGAGTTGATCACTTTCTTTGTTAAACAAGAATTTTTTTTATAATTTATCAGCTTGTCTGTACTTAAATTATGGCTCAAGATAACATTTTAAATTCTCTGCTGTATAGCAAGATAGACTCACTGTCATGTAATTTATTCTAAGCATTCTTTTTTTTTTTTTTTTTTTTTTTTTTTTTTTTTTTTTTTTTTTTTTTTTTTTACAAAGTCAGATCAGTTGATCACTTAGTCACTAGCGGCTAACCTTCTCTTGCCATTATAAAGCTTTCCTTTTGGCTTATTCTGTAGCATGATAGTTTTTAAGATCAGAGTGATAGTATAACCCTTTTATTTTTCCATTTGCGGGATCAGAAATCAGATAACAACCTGCATGCGGTATACGAAGGATCTCGTAAGGTCCCTCAAAAAGACTTTGCCATTTTCGATTTTTGTGTAAGAGCAACGATGGTTTAAAGTGTGTTTTTAGCAAGACCTTTTCGCCTACTTTATAAGTTAACACCTTATTAATATGTTTGTCATACGCCTTCTTGCGTAAATTGGCTTGGGTGGTCAACGTTGTTAGAGCTTGTCTTATTCTGGCGTCTAAACTAGCACTTGTGTTGTTACACTTAGGAATTGAATTGACCCATTCATTTTTCTCTTGGTCAGAAGATATCAACTCACTCGGAGTGAAACCAGTAGACAGGTGTGGTAGATTATTCACAATTTCCTCGAAAGGTGACACAAAGTCAACCCAGCGAGTCTGCTGATTTGGTATATAAGTACAAATAAAACGATTAAACTCCTTGAACACCCGCTCAGTCGGGTTCGACTGCGGTCTAAACTTGGAGATAAGGATTTGCCTAATTTGATGACTAGCAAGGAAAAGTCTCCATCTTTTGCAGACAAAGTTAGACCCATTGTCTGAGAGAATTGATTCAGGTTTTCCGAATCTAGGAAAGTAGTCACGTTCTAAACGATTGGTGATTACTTGAGTATTTGCAGATCGCATAGCGTACAATTTCAAATGTTTGGTAAATAGATCAATGACAGCTACACGGTACCTTAGTCCTCCACGACCTCGTGGGAGGGGTCCTGCCAAATCTATGCCTAGGATTTGTCTAGGTTTCTCTGTGATAATAGGATTCAAAGGCAGTATATTCGAAAGAGTAAAAGGTTTTGCCTTTTGACAAATGATACAGTGTTTCAAGAGCTTGTGAATTCTACTATGAAGGTTAGGGATGTAGCAGTACTTTGCTATTTTACGCTTACACTTTTCTGGACCAAAGTGTCCCCACGAAATATGTGTATACCAGAGTAAGTGTTCTACATATGCCTGCGGAATGCATACTAGCCAATTTTCTGATGACAGTGAGGTTCGGTGGAAAAGAACTTGATTATGCAATTTGTAATATTTGCACATGCGATGGGTAGGATTAGTTTCGAGGATCTGTTTCACACCTCTCAATTTTGGATCAGTTTCCTGCAATTGGACAATCTGGTTACAAAGATCAAGAAAATATTTCCGATGTATTGGATCCTTCATCAAAAGAATTCTGTAATTTGACATTTGTTCCAAAAGTTCAGTACTATCCGAAGAGCCTTCAGGCATGCGAGATAGAGCATCCGCAATAATGTTATCTTTGCCTTTTATGTAGATTATTTCGAAGTCATATTCCTGTAAGAAAAGACACCACCTCGTTAAGAGAGGATGTAGGAGTTTACACGCCAGAAGAAAACTAAGAGCCTGATGATCAGAATAGACTTTGATTTTCTTGCCATTGATGTAGTAGTTGAATCTCTTGAAAGCCCAGACTACTGCAAGAGCTTCCAACTCAGTAACAAAATAGGATCGTTCAGTTTCTGTAAGAACCCTACTAGCAAAACTAATTACTCTGATGTCTGGTTTTCCATTGGTTTCATGGATCTGGAAGAGACATGCGCCTAATCCCTGAAAACTTGCGTCAGATGACACACAAAATTCCTTATCCATATCTGGATGATAAAGAATGTTGCTATTTAACAAAGCTTCTTTGGTATCGAGGAATGCCTTTTGACAGTCGTCAGTCCAATTCCACTCAGTATTTTTCTTTAACAATTTCAATAAATCAGGGTTGTTCATTACTTGCTTCGGTAAAAATCTTCTGAAGAATGCAGCGAGTCCAAGATAACCTTTAAGTTGTCGTTTTGAAGATGGGATAGGAAAATTTTTAATTGCACTTAGCTTAGCCGGATCAGGACGGATTCCGTCAGATGAAATGACGTGTCCTAAGAATTTGATTTCGGCTCGGCCAAAGTGTGACTTTTGCAAGTTGGCAGTGACTCCGTATTCCAGGAATCGCTGAAACACTTTCTGTATTAGTTCAACGTGGCCTTCCGAGGTTTTAGTGGCAATTAAAAGATCATCAACGTAGAGAGTGACTTCATCATTAAGATCTGGACCAAGAACATGATCTAAGGCAGAGATGAATACTCCAGAACTAACATTCAGTCCAAAAGGCATGACCTGAAATTTATAGGATCTGCCGGCGGAGATAAATGCCGTATATTTTCGTGAGTTAGGATTTAGTCTCACTTGCCAAAATGACATTTTCAAATCTATGCTACTCAAATATTTAATTCCATAAAATCTCTGGAGGTGTTCTTCAATCGCCTCAGGTCTCGTTCGTACTGGCACAACAATTTTATTTATGTTTCGTGCGTCAAGTAGGCTACGAGTCGTACGGTGTTATCCTGTTTCAAAATCGTCAACAACGGGCTACTATATGGTGAATTAGAATACTCTATGACTTTCCAGTTCAACATTTTCTTAATTTCATTACGAACTGCTTCCCTTCTTGCATACGGTATGGGATATGTCGCGCGACAGAAAGTTTGATGCGGCACCACTTCCATAGTATATTCATAGTCTTTTATAATACCGGGTCGTTTTGAAAACACGTTGATATAGTGTGACAACAAACTGAATAATTCCTGTCGCTGAGGTTCGGATAACTCTCTTGATTCTGTAGTCTTATTGGTTATTTCCTGCTGAGAGGGTAAGTCACTGACTGTTATTGTATCATTAAATGTATCACAGTTACCATAAAACAAATTGAAATGATTACGACTAGGAGGTTTTCTGCCTATCTTTGTAATCTAATGCTATTACAAGTGCCAAAGTTTTTTACTCTTTCTTTCACTAACTCCAGTGCAACTTCTGTTTGCTGTACTAACAGTGTGCAAATGCCATTATAAAGATCTATTCGGCTCTATATCGTCGTAGAAAATCCATTCCCAAGAGACATGACACTGCCAAATTCTTGACAACGAGGAAAATACATTTTATGGGTATTGATTGAATCTCCAGTGGTACCCAAGCTTGTATACTGCCCTTTTGTGTCTGGGAGCCGATGGCTCCTGTTATTGAACATCCTTGGACCGGTAATGTTGGAATTTTAATTAATGTACTAATTTGCTTATAGAAACATAAGGACATAGCATTAATATTTGCACCTGTATCTAGGATTACAGTCGTCAAAATTCCGGCTATAGGAAGTTTTGTCATAGCTTGCACTTGGTCATCTATCGGTTCATCACCGTCAGTCGTCTCTTTCTCTTGTAATAATTCTTGTCTCATGTCAATCCCGTCATTGTATCTCAGTACAAGTACGTCATGGTTAGTCTCTCCGTCGAAGTGGTAGCCCCCATTCTGTCTCACAGCATCACTTAGGGAGCTTTCAGATGCTGAACTTAGTTTTCCTGTTTGTGTGGTTTTGATTGGCCTTCATCATTAGAAAGTTCGACCAATCTGACATTATGAGAACATTGAGGAACAAAATTACTGTTATACACAAACCTTGTGTCAAAATGTTGCTGCGTTTGTTCTGGTGTCCAATACGTGTTACAGTCTTCCGCGTTTGCGAAAAATACAGGGGGCTTGTAATGCCTTCGCGGGGTCTGATGATTTTTATTACTATTATGATTTCCGGAATTGTTACTGTGAAATCCACCTTCGCACTGTGGATTGCCGTTAAACTGTGTGTTTCTGTGCATTCCCTGTGCTTGATTTTTACTAGGCGCGGAGTTGTGTTGGTATGAGTGGGCGTTATCAGCTGTTTGTTGCTGCCCGTAATTTGAGTGTTGGCTGCGCGAGCACGGTGCATTCCATTGCGATCCGCTCTGCTGTTGCCAACCTTTTTGACTGAAACCGTTTCCAAACTTCTGCTTGTACGATTGATTGCCGTACTGGTTACCAGTCGTGTTATACACGGGATTGAATCGGTTGTGTTGATTATGTATATTCCTTTTGTGCGGATACCCATTGCCTTTATTTCCGTTTTGCCAATCGTTACTATTTTTGTAACCGTTCCCTGGCTTTTCATAGCCGTTACTCTCGTAATGTTGTGGCCAAGAATTGTGCGGAGTATTCCGCGGTTTGTTAGCTCTCATGTCCTCATAGATCAGGTCTAGGGAATCTAATATCGACAGAAAGGTATCTGGATCATCATCTGGTATGGCTATCAGCTTTTCGCGAATCGAAATGGGTAATTTAGGCTTGAGAAGCATAATTACATCTTTACTATTGATAGGGTTATCCCAATACCTGATTTTGCCAAGATACGTATTTTTCGAAGTACTTCCTCAGGCTACTATTCCTGGGGTCAAATTGTTCTGCATTATAGACTTATTTACGAAGGCGCTTCTGAACACCTTCGCTCCAAAATTTGCTGAGGAAACAGTGCTCAAACTCCTCACATGTTCGACACCTATCAACCATTTCGGTTCCCCATATTGCCGATTCGCCACCTATATATCCGGTAACAAATTGGATACGCTGTCTATCAGTCCACGAATTTGGAAAAATGCCAGAGAATCCACGAAGAAAAACAATCGGGTGGATATTTCGTTTTTCCGGGTTAAAGGTTTGAAAAACTCGATGCTTTATCATGCTTTCTTCCTTCATCATTTTTACTACTAAGTCAGATTCTTGGTTTCGGTGACTAACTGGAATATGTGGTGGTGAAGTGTGTTCATTAGATACAACAGGTATTCGGAATTGCCGAAATAATTCATCTTCTTCCTCTGAGGCTAAAGAGTTAGGATAATTCAGTCTCTGTATTCGAGTACTACTACTCACTTGTGCCTTCAGGTTATTTAGCTGTTCCGTTACCTCTTGCTTCTAATTTGGTAATTCTTGCTGAAGGGTACGCCTAATGCTACCGAGTTCAGACATTACGGTATCTTCGGAGCTTCCAGGAGCTGACAAGATACCAAGAGTGGTTGCTTTCACAGTCTCTGCTAGGTCTTTGTTAATTTTATCTTCGACAAATTTTTCCTTTCCAGCAATCCAGTTCTCATACTTTTCTCTAAATTCTCTCTCATGACTATTTAGCCTCTCCTTTACTTTCGTTTCCGTTTCCAGAGTCAAGTTTGACATTCCCTCGGTTAGTTTTTCTACCTGCGTAGTTACTCTGTCTAATCTGTGATTAACCGTGGTTACGGTGGAGTCAAGATTCTTGGTTGCGTTTCGGATGTCAGCTGTCTCGCTTTGCATGGTAGCTAAAGTGTCATTCAGTTCGAAAATTATTCCACTTCGCATTTGAGAAACAGCATCCTTAACTTGCTTTGCTACTTCTTTGGCTACGTTTTCTCTAACAGTTTTTATTTCTTCGCTTACTGTAGAAAGCTTATCTTCAAGCGAGGCTAACATTTGTCTATTTTCGTCTTTCGAATCATTTTTAATGGAATTCACCATTTGGCGATTTTCCTCTTTCAATTGCGATTTCCGTCCTGCATCATTTGACTTATTTGACTCAGTAGCTGTTTGAATACATCGTATGTCACTACCCCTTTCACCTGCCTCCCTTGTAACCGGTATATGGCTACGACTACTAGTGGCAGAAACTATGCTGGCATTGTCTAGTTCAGTACCAGTAACATTATGGTGTGAGGCACTAAAGTCCGTAAGATTTCCCACTTCACTTTCTACAATTGTTTCGATTGGTGTCTCAGCCCTACTAATTACCCTGCGGGACCGTAAGCGACGCGACACTTCACTCATTTCATTCTGTTCACTTGAATCTAGTGATGACATTTTATCGTCTGCCATAGCTCACTTATTTACAAACAGTAAGTCAATGAAGTTCGTTTGAGCTACGGCCGTCAGCTGTCGACAGAGATGTAATTTATCGGTTGCGAGTCAGCTGTCACTGCTACGTCACAAGATCGGAATATCGGGAGATGCACGTCACGAGAACAAGAGACTATTCTGGACCGTAAAGAAAGTATGGCTGCACACTGTTCACAACAAATGAAAACTAAGGCTGGTCAGCTCCGTGAACAGGCAGCGGACATTTAAAAACAAATGATATGCAATACACAACAATGTAATTTAAACAATACTTAAAGAAATTACCAATCTACTAAATGCAATCTACTGAATTCAAAGCAAATTTTACTGCAACTAATAAAGATCGTCACAAATTGATTAATGTCGGCTGAAATTAAGGAAGCTTGGCTACGGCTAACGAAATTTTAACTTACGTTACTGATGACTGCCTTGGGCGTTGCAACTAGATTTTCGCACAAATTCGGTTCCAAAAAAAAAATCTCTCTTCCGTAATTTACTCTGAATATCTCGTTTCTTTCGCTCAATGGAAATTTTATTGGATGCTGTTTGATGCCATGTAACAAATAAAAAGCACAAAATTAGCTACAATTCTTTATGAATATTCCCACAATGCGTATCTTATATAAATTTTTATTCTTTTGAGTTTTTTTTTGTTTTTTTTTTTTTTTAATTCGCGTCCCTGTTCGGGCGCCAATTATAACGATATGTTTACGTAATGGGTATACATAAACATACAGTTATAAATGTCCCCGTTCATAGTCGCTAATTATAACAATATGTTTACTTTTGTGCTGTAACATATAGCCACAATCAGCGGTGGAAACATATTTGCGAATGCCGACCGTGTGCGGCAGTTTCTTGTTTGATCGTCTGATCAGTCGGAAGTTGCATTGCAGAGGAGAGTAAATGCCTATTTAAAATATAATTATTTTTGGATAGCTCAACATGAATTTTCTAAGGGACCGTAGTTTATCATGCATTTACCAGTAGAATGTGGCGCGGAGAAAATATTTCGCGGCATACAACTTCCGTCCGATTTCGACGAAAGAATTCCTGACTGTGAACTCTCTATTTGGCAGAAACATAAAGAAAATTAAATAACTTCATGAAGGAGTGAGACATAGATTCTATACTAAATAAATAGTCCACACACCAGTTCCATTTAACTCTGAATTTATCGCAATTAATAGACGAACTTACACTGCAATGAAGGATTTAACATGGATGCCGTTTTGACTGGCACTTCTCGTAATGAAAACAATTCCTTTGACGTTTTCACATACACGTCGCACAATAAATCTATTGGTAGGCACTTTTAGTATTACACATTTACTTTACACTAAAACAATATTATTTTTAAGGATAATAATACGGCGGCAAGACATGCGCGTCCGACACAAGTTACAAGAGACAAGAGAAGAATGAGTAACTGTTCATCGAGAATATCTCGTACATACAAAAAAAAAAGAAAGAAAATGTGTAAAAGTGTTCTTCTTCTGTCCGTTTTTCGCGCCGCGGGTTTCAAAGTCAATAACTCACAGCATCTCTGACGGCGCTTCGACAATAAACAAGTTAGGTCACAGGTCGTTCACCTTTTACATTCTCGCAACATTATTTGCTAACTGTAGCTGTTGCCGAGCGACTGCTCGATTAGTGAATGATTTAAAATGATAAGGCAATCACATAACGTTAGAATTGGTAGTTTAGTTTGCTGAAACCCTTAAATGAATGCTCTTTTATATCTTTATTTATCTAAAATCAGCTTATTTTAAAGCAGCCAGGGGAGTTATATATTCCATCCTGAAATCAAAGCGTTCTAAAATTGCACATATGATATTGATAGGAATACAAAATATTATGCCAGATTACTTTTTTCTAGCGTAAGACTTGTAGGTAATAATGACATGTAACGTTCTTGTACATAACATTTCTGTTGTAGGTTTTCAGGAGCGTCTTTACCAGCTGTAGAAACATCAGATTTTGACTGTTGCTCCTATCTTTTTGTCATTACTCTTCCAATTTGATGGATTTATTTTCCTTCGTTCCCTTTTATTGAACGTTTTTGCACAGGAACTGACATCAACCACTTGACTGATGTAGAAAGTTCTTCCAGGAAGGCAACCCCCACAACTACAAATAGTTCAACTAGTAAAGAGGGAAAAAGACATCCGTTGCAATGGAACTGTATCTCATACCACATACAACTTTATTCTGGCGAAAGTTCAACACAGCCAAAAACGTTATATACAACCTTCTCTCAAGGAGGTCTTCACTTCTCTTTGACTGTGCTGGATTAGATTATTTCAATTACAGAGGCACATCACTCAATGTTGGTTATTTCACTGTAAATTATTTTCATAAATGCTGTTTACTTGTTTATCTGTACAATGCCCATTTCATGTGTGTTCTAGTTAGAATCACTGTGTGACAAAACAAGCTGATAATGTTCATGCAAGCTGCATTAACTACATCCTGTGGTAGGCAGTTAGCAAACTGCTACACTTTGTGTTTGGCACCAGATGTATTTTGGTGAATACAACGTCGGTCCTCCTCAGAGCCCTCACACATCTGTATATCTTCATTCATCAAAGATCAACTCATTTTAAAGTAGCCACAAGAGCTACATATTCTGTCCTTAAATCAAAATATTGTGATGCTGCCTACAGAACTAGGTCATGTCTGAAAATGCGACATCCTGCCTCTCCTCTGTGTCCAGTGCTGAGTGTGCCTCTCTGCTGCTATGTCAGGGAAAACCACAGCAATGGTCGCAGCGCCCACTGGTCGTGGTGAGACAGCGCCGCATTGCCTGTGTCGATAGTTTTCTTGCTGCGTACGAGTCCACTTTTTGTGTCAAAAAGTGTGTGATATACTTGTACAATCCTGCAAGATCGAGTAAATAATATACCCAGGTTACAAAAGAAAGTGAGCACGCAGAAGGGGAGAATGACATGAAATGAAACTTCACAGATTGAGAGGGTATGTGATGTTATTTCAGGGACTATAAAACTGACAAGGGAAGGCCGCCAGTTGTGAAATTCAGATTCGATTCATACTGCGCATAATAAGAGCTCATGGCCAGAGGTGTAATGTGGCAAAGCACCAAGATGCACTTCTCAGCCGTTGTCGAGAAAATCGACAGATAAAAGAAACTGTTGTGGTGACGACTAACAAGTATCTATAGCGCCGTGGCGCAGCGGTAAGTGCTCGGGTTCGTAATCCGAATGTCGCCGGATCGAATCTCGCGCCATGCAATTTTTTTTATTAGTTTCTTGTATTTAAAATATATATATATATATATATATATATATATATATATATATATATATTTGAATTACAAATATATTATTTCAAATATATATATATATATATATATATATATATATATGAATTACAAAAAACTAATAATAAAATATATATATACACTCCTGGAAATTGAAATAAGAACACCGTGAATTCATTGTCCCAGGAAGGGGAAACTTTATTGACACATTCCTGGGGTCAGATACATCACATGATCACACTGACAGAACCACAGGCACATCGACACAGGCAACAGAGCATGCACAATGTCGGCACTAGTACAGTGTATATCCACCTTTCGCAGCAATGCAGGCTGCTATTCTCCCATGGAGACGATCGTAGAGATGCTGGATGTAGTCCTGTGGAACGGCTTGCCATGCCATTTCCACCTGGCGCCTCAGTTGGACCAGCGTTCGTGCTGGACGTGCAGACCGCGTGAGACGACGCTTCATCCAGTCCCAAACATGCTCAGTGGGGGACAGATCCGGAGATCTTGCTGGCCAGGGTAGTTGACTTACACCTTCTAGAGCACGTTGGGTGGCACGGGATACATGCGGACGTGCATTGTCCTGTTGGAACAGCAAGTTCCCTTGCCGGTCTAGAAATGGTAGAACGATGGGTTCGATGACGGTTTGGATGTACCGTGCACTATTCAGTGTCCCCTCGACGATCACCAGTGGTGTACGGCCAGTGTAGGAAATCGCTCCCCACACCATGATGCCGGGTGTTGGCCCTGTGTGCCTCGGTCATATGCAGTCCTGATTGTGGCGCTCACCTGCACGGCGCCAAACACGCATACGACCATCATTGGCACCAAGGCAGAAGCGACTCTCATCGCTGAAGACGACACATCTCCATTCGTCCCTCCATTCACGCCTGTCGCGACACCACTGGAGGCGGGCTGCACGATGTTGGGGCGTGAGCGGAAGACGGCCTAACGGTGTGCGGGACCGTAGCCCAGCTTCATGGAGACGGTTGCGAATGGTCCTCGCCGATACCCCAGGAGCAACAGTGTCCCTAATTTGCTGGGAAGTGGCGGTGCGGTCCCCTACGGCACTGCGTAGGATCCTACGGTCTTGGCGTGCATCCGTGCGTCGCTGCGGTCCGGTCCCAGGTCGACGGGCACGTGCACCTTCCGCCGACCACTGGCGACAACATCGATGTACTGTGGAGACCACACGCCCCACGTGTTGAGCAATTCGGCGGTACGTCCACCCGGCCTCCCGCATGCTCACTATACGCCCTCGCTCAAAGCACGTCAACTGCACATACGGTTCACGTCCACGCTGTCGCGGCATGCTACCAGTGTTAAAGACTGCGATGGAGCTCCGTATGCCACGGCAAACTGGCAGACACTGACGGCGGCGGTGCACAAATGCTGCGCAGCTAGCGCCATTCGACGGCCAACACCGCGGTTCCTGGTGTGTCCACTGTGCCGTGCGTGTGATCATTGCTTGTACAGCCTTCTCGCTGTGTCCGGAGCAAGTATGGTGGGTCTGACACACCGGTGTCAATGTGTTCTTTTTTCCATTTCCAGGAGTGTATATTAATGAATTGCTTATGCATGTTGGTGAAGGCGGATCGCTCTCCAATTGTACCGCCTCCATTTTTCCGTTTTTTTAACAGGGTGTACCAAAGCTCTCCCGTCCGCACTGATTTTCGACGATGTTATAAGTTGCGCTAGAGACGACATCTACCTTCTTTCGAAGTTAGCACGCAACTACGCTGTTATGCGGCGGCTCGTTTCGGCCCATTCAACATCTGTCCTTCAAGTGTGACGAGCGAGTAACGGAAGTTTATATTTCATACCTGCTACAGCGAATTTGTGTTCGTGGGGTCTCTATTCTAATTCGAACGTTTGACTTACGCTATACGTATTCGTTTCGGAATATCGTTTCTACGTCTTCCGTTAACTATACGTGGTTAACATTACGAAGACAACTAATAACATTTGTGAAATACAACTTTGTTTGCGGAAAACATAATGATGTTCGAAGTTGCCAGTTTTTCCACGACAAACGACTTTCAACAACTTATTATATGCATAATTGTTGCAACTGATTGCCGGGAATTATATATATATATATATATATATATATATATATATATATATGTGTGTGTGTGTGTGTGTGTGTGTGTGTGTGTGTGTGTACAGATTTGAATTACAAAAAACAAATACTAAAAAAAAAAAGAAGTTGCATGGTGCGAGATTCGATCCGGCGACCTTCGGATTACAAACCCGAGCGCTTACCGCTGCGCCACGACGCTGTGAAAAGTTATTAATCGTAGAGACTATTTCACCGCAACGGTTTCTTTTAACTGTCGATTTTCTCGAGAACGGCTGTTAAGTGCATCTTGGTGCTTTGCCACATTACACCTCTGGCCATGAGCTCTTATTATGCGCAGTATGAATCGAATCTGAATTTCACAAATGGCGGCCTCCCCTTGTGAGTCAAATTCACAAAGAACTTCACCACAAAAGCTCACATCTCAGTACGACTTTTCAGCCTCCCTAGCCTCAATGTATGCATTTAAGATGGTTGGCATAGGTGTCATAGAGTCTTTGCATCCTCTCATGAGGGAAGCTGGTCCACAACTATTGTACCCTGGATACTTGCACTGGGACAGTGCTGACATCTGAGATGGTCGCATATATGTTCTGTTTAAAATAGATCTCGAATCTTGCTGGCCATAGGAGTACCTCAGCATCACATAGACAGGAGGTCACACATATTTTCTATTTAAAATAGATCTCGAATCTTGCTGGCCTTAGGAGTACCCCAGCATCACATAGGCAGTTTGTAGAGAAATTGAGTGTGTATGGACGAATGTTGTCCTGTTGCAAAATGGCATAATGCTACTGTTGCATGAGAGGTAATATAAGATAACATGGTATCCGATGTACCATTGTGACTTCAGACTTCCTTCAATTACTAAGAGCTGACCTAAAGTTATATCTGATGTCACCTGACAGCCATGGCATCAGAAGTAACATCGCTGTACTTCTCCAAAACATTGGAAGAAAGGTACATCACACAAGATGGCCGAAATACTCGCCGGCGATAGTCACCTTAGTAAAAAACCGAAATTTTTCGCTGAACACAATGTGATGCAGTTATTCAGCATTCTTGGTCATGGCACCACACCAAAAGCAGCCGTTTATATCCTGCTGTCAATGGCCACCAGTGCGTGGGACGGTAATTCCCTAGTCCAGCTGCTGCTTCTTTGCAACCAATGATGTGGGATTGCACAGAATGGTGAAGGCACACACAGATGTGAAGGGTAGCGACGTGCTTGGGGCACAGTATGGCGATCCTCCTTTGTGGTGGTCAGACATTGCTGTCTGTAATATTGTCCACAAATTTGCCCTCGAGTTCCCATACTGTCGAACACCTGGCCACTGTCATACAAGTGCCCCACAAATCTGGATACTACTCGATTCGACGAGCTGGCCGAGTGGAGACCCACAATGGACGCTCTAAATCCCATACTGTCGAACACCTGGCCACTGTCATACAAGTGCCCCACAAATCTGGATACTACTCGATTCGACGAGCTGGCCGAGTGGAGACCCACAATGGACGCTGTAAATCCCATACTGTCGAACACCTGGCCACTGTCATACAAGTGCCCCACAAATCTGGATACTACTCGATTCGACGAGCTGGCCGAGTGGAGACCCACAATGGACGCTGTAAATCCCATACTGTCGAACACCTGGCCACTGTCATACAAGTGCCCCACAAATCTGGATACTACTCGATTCGACGAGCTGGCCGAGTGGAGACCCACAATGGACGCTGTAAATCCCATACTGTCGAACACCTGGCCACTGTCATACAAGTGCCCCACAAATCTGGATACTACTCGATTCGACGAGCTGGCCGAGTGGAGACCCACAATGGACGCTGTAAATCCCATACTGTCGAACACCTGGCCACTGTCATACAAGTGCCCCACAGATCTGGATACTACTCGATTCGACGAGCTGGCCGAGTGGAGACCCACAATGGACGCTGTAAATCCCATACTGTCGAACACCTGGCCACTGTCATACAAGTGCCCCACAGATCTGGATACTACTCGATTCGACGAGCTGGCCGAGTGGAGACCCACAATGGACGCTGTAAATCCCATACTGTCGAACACCTGGCCACTGTCATACAAGTGCCCCACAGATCTGGATACTACTCGATTCGACGAGCTGGCCGAGTGGAGACCCACAATGGACGCTGTAAATCCCATACTGTCGAACACCTGGCCACTGTCATACAAGTGCCCCACAGATCTGGATACTACTCGATTCGACGAGCTGGCCGAGTGGAGACCCACAATGGACGCTCTAAATCCCATACTGTCGAACACCTGGCCACTGTCATACAAGTGCCCCACAAATCTGGATACTACTCGATTCGACGAGCTGGCCGAGTGGAGACCCACAATGGACGCTGTAAATCCCATACTGTCGAACACCTGGCCACTGTCATACAAGTGCCCCACAAATCTGGATACTACTCGATTCGACGAGCTGGCCGAGTGGAGACCCACAATGGACGCTGTAAATCCCATACTGTCGAACACCTGGCCACTGTCATACAAGTGCCCCACAGATCTGGATACTACTCGATTCGACGAGCTGGCCGAGTGGAGACCCACAATGGACGCTGTAAATCCCATACTGTCGAACACCTGGCCACTGTCATACAAGTGCCCCACAAATCTGGATACTACTCGATTCGACGAGCTGGCCGAGTGGAGACCCACAATGGACGCTGTAAATCCCATACTGTCGAACACCTGGCCACTGTCATACAAGTGCCCCACAAATCTGGATACTACTCGATTCGATGAGCTGGCCGAGTGGAGACCCACAATGGACGCTGTAAATCCCATACTGTCGAACACCTGGCCACTGTCATACAAGTGCCCCACAAATCTGGATACTACTCGATTCGACGAGCTGGCCGAGTGGAGACCCACAATGGACGCTGTAAATCCCATACTGTCGAACACCTGGCCACTGTCATACAAGTGCCCCACAAATCTGGATACTACTCGATTCGACGAGCTGGCCGAGTGGAGACCCACAATGGACGCTCTAAATCCCATACTGTCGAACACCTGGCCACTGTCATACAAGTGCCCCACAAATCTGGATACTACTCGATTCGACGAGCTGGCCGAGTGGAGACCCACAATGGACGCTGTAAATCCCATACTGTCGAACACCTGGCCACTGTCATACAAGTGCCCCACAAATCTGGATACTACTCGATTCGACGAGCTGGCCGAGTGGAGACCCACAATGGACGCTGTAAATCCCATACTGTCGAACACCTGGCCACTGTCATACAAGTGCCCCACAAATCTGGATACTACTCGATTCGACGAGCTGGCCGAGTGGAGACCCACAATGGACGCTGTAAATCCCATACTGTCGAACACCTGGCCACTGTCATACAAGTGCCCCACAAATCTGGATACTACTCGATTCGACGAGCTGGCCGAGTGGAGACCCACAATGGACGCTCTAAATCCCATACTGTCGAACACCTGGCCACTGTCATACAAGTGCCCCACAAATCTGGATACTACTCGATTCGACGAGCTGGCCGAGTGGAGACCCACAATGGACGCTGTAAATCCCATACTGTCGAACACCTGGCCACTGTCATACAAGTGCCCCACAAATCTGGATACTACTCGATTCGACGAGCTGGCCGAGTGGAGACCCACAATGGACGCTGTAAATCCCATACTGTCGAACACCTGGCCACTGTCATACAAGTGCCCCACAAATCTGGATACTACTCGATTCGACGAGCTGGCCGAGTGGAGACCCACAATGGACGCTGTAAATCCCATACTGTCGAACACCTGGCCACTGTCATACAAGTGCCCCACAAATCTGGATACTACTCGATTCGACGAGCTGGCCGAGTGGAGACCCACAATGGACGCTGTAAATCCCATACTGTCGAACACCTGGCCACTGTCATACAAGTGCCCCACAAATCTGGATACTACTCGATTCGACGAGCTGGCCGAGTGGAGACCCACAATGGACGCTGTAAATCCCATACTGTCGAACACCTGGCCACTGTCATACAAGTGCCCCACAAATCTGGATACTACTCGATTCGACGAGCTGGCCGAGTGGAGACCCACAATGGACGCTGTAAATCCCATACTGTCGAACACCTGGCCACTGTCATACAAGTGCCCCACAGATCTGGATACTACTCGATTCGACGAGCTGGCCGAGTGGAGACCCACAATGGACGTTGTAAATCCCATACTGTCGAACACCTGGCCACTGTCATACAAGTGCCCCACAAATCTGGATACTACTCGATTCGACGAGCTGGCCGAGTGGAGACCCACAATGGACGCTGTAAATCCCATACTGTCGAACACCTGGCCACTGTCATACAAGTGCCCCACAAATCTGGATACTACTCGATTCGACGAGCTGGCCGAGTGGAGACCCACAATGGACGCTGTAAATCCCATACTGTCGAACACCTGGCCACTGTCATACAAGTGCCCCACAGATCTGGATACTACTCGATTCGACGAGCTGGCCGAGTGGAGACCCACAATGGACGCTGTAAATCCCATACTGTCGAACACCTGGCCACTGTCATACAAGTGCCCCACAAATCTGGATACTACTTGATTCGACGAGCTGGCCGAGTGGAGACCCACAATGGACGCTGTAAATCCCATACTGTCGAACACCTGGCCACTGTCATACAAGTGCCCCACAAATCTGGATACTACTCGATTCGACGAGCTGGCCGAGTGGAGACCCACAATGGACGCTGTAAATCCCATACTGTCGAACACCTGGCCACTGTCATACAAGTGCCCCACAAATCTGGATACTACTCGATTCGACGAGCTGGCCGAGTGGAGACCCACAATGGACGCTGTAAATCCCATACTGTCGAACACCTGGCCACTGTCATACAAGTGCCCCACAAATCTGGATACTACTCGATTCGACGAGCTGGCCGAGTGGAGACCCACAATGGACGCTGTAAATCCCATACTGTCGAACACCTGGCCACTGTCATACAAGTGCCCCACAAATCTGGATACTACTCGATTCGACGAGCTGGCCGAGTGGAGACCCACAATGGACGCTGTAAATCCCATACTGTCGAACACCTGGCCACTGTCATACAAGTGCCCCACAAATCTGGATACTACTCGATTCGACGAGCTGGCCGAGTGGAGACCCACAATGGACGCTGTAAATCCCATACTGTCGAACACCTGGCCACTGTCATACAAGTGCCCCACAAATCTGGATACTACTCGATTCGACGAGCTGGCCGAGTGGAGACCCACAATGGACGCTGTAAATCCCATACTGTCGAACACCTGGCCACTGTCATACAAGTGCCCCACAGATCTGGATACTACTCGATTCGACGAGCTGGCCGAGTGGAGACCCACAATGGACGCTGTAAATCCCATACTGTCGAACACCTGGCCACTGTCATACAAGTGCCCCACAAATCTGGATACTACTCGATTCGACGAGCTGGCCGAGTGGAGACCCACAATGGACGCTGTAAATCCCATACTGTCGAACACCTGGCCACTGTCATACAAGTGCCCCACAAATCTGGATACTACTCGATTCGACGAGCTGGCCGAGTGGAGACCCACAATGGACGCTGTAAATCCCATACTGTCGAACACCTGGCCACTGTCATACAAGTGCCCCACAGATCTGGATACTACTCGATTCGACGAGCTGGCCGAGTGGAGACCCACAATGGACGCTGTAAATCCCATACTGTCGAACACCTGGCCACTGTCATACAAGTGCCCCACAAATCTGGATACTACTCGATTCGACGAGCTGGCCGAGTGGAGACCCACAATGGACGCTGTAAATCCCATACTGTCGAACACCTGGCCACTGTCATACAAGTGCCCCACAAATCTGGATACTACTCGATTCGACGAGCTGGCCGAGTGGAGACCCACAATGGACGCTGTAAATCCCATACTGTCGAACACCTGGCCACTGTCATACAAGTGCCCCACAAATCTGGATACTACTCGATTCGACGAGCTGGCCGAGTGGAGACCCACAATGGACGCTCTAAATCCCATACTGTCGAACACCTGGCCACTGTCATACAAGTGCCCCACAAATCTGGATACTACTCGATTCGACGAGCTGGCCGAGTGGAGACCCACAATGGACGCTGTAAATCCCATACTGTCGAACACCTGGCCACTGTCATACAAGTGCCCCACAAATCTGGATACTACTCGATTCGACGAGCTGGCCGAGTGGAGACCCACAATGGACGCTGTAAATCCCATACTGTCGAACACCTGGCCACTGTCATACAAGTGCCCCACAAATCTGGATACTACTCGATTCGACGAGCTGGCCGAGTGGAGACCCACAATGGACGCTGTAAATCCCATACTGTCGAACACCTGGCCACTGTCATACAAGTGCCCCACAAATCTGGATACTACTCGATTCGACGAGCTGGCCGAGTGGAGACCCACAATGGACGCTGTAAATCCCATACTGTCGAACACCTGGCCACTGTCATACAAGTGCCCCACAAATCTGGATACTACTCGATTCGACGAGCTGGCCGAGTGGAGACCCACAATGGACGCTGTAAATCCCATACTGTCGAACACCTGGCCACTGTCATACAAGTGCCCCACAAATCTGGATACTACTCGATTCGACGAGCTGGCCGAGTGGAGACCCACAATGGACGCTCTAAATCCCATACTGTCGAACACCTGGCCACTGTCATACAAGTGCCCCACAAATCTGGATACTACTCGATTCGACGAGCTGGCCGAGTGGAGACCCACAATGGACGCTGTAAATCCCATACTGTCGAACACCTGGCCACTGTCATACAAGTGCCCCACAAATCTGGATACTACTCGATTCGACGAGCTGGCCGAGTGGAGACCCACAATGGACGCTGTAAATCCCATACTGTCGAACACCTGGCCACTGTCATACAAGTGCCCCACAAATCTGGATACTACTCGATTCGACGAGCTGGCCGAGTGGAGACCCACAATGGACGCTGTAAATCCCATACTGTCGAACACCTGGCCACTGTCATACAAGTGCCCCACAAATCTGGATACTACTCGATTCGACGAGCTGGCCGAGTGGAGACCCACAATGGACGCTGTAAATCCCATACTGTCGAACACCTGGCCACTGTCATACAAGTGCCCCACAAATCTGGATACTACTCGATTCGACGAGCTGGCCGAGTGGAGACCCACAATGGACGCTGTAAATCCCATACTGTCGAACACCTGGCCACTGTCATACAAGTGCCCCACAAATCTGGATACTACTCGATTCGACGAGCTGGCCGAGTGGAGACCCACAATGGACGCTGTAAATCCCATACTGTCGAACACCTGGCCACTGTCATACAAGTGCCCCACAAATCTGGATACTACTCGATTCGACGAGCTGGCCGAGTGGAGACCCACAATGGACGCTGTAAATCCCATACTGTCGAACACCTGGCCACTGTCATACAAGTGCCCCACAAATCTGGATACTACTCGATTCGACGAGCTGGCCGAGTGGAGACCCACAATGGACGCTGTAAATCCCATACTGTCGAACACCTGGCCACTGTCATACAAGTGCCCCACAAATCTGGATACTACTCGATTCGACGAGCTGGCCGAGTGGAGACCCACAATGGACGCTGTAAATCCCATACTGTCGAACACCTGGCCACTGTCATACAAGTGCCCCACAAATCTGGATACTACTCGATTCGACGAGCTGGCCGAGTGGAGACCCACAATGGACGCTGTAAATCCCATACTGTCGAACACCTGGCCACTGTCATACAAGTGCCCCACAAATCTGGATACTACTCGATTCGACGAGCTGGCCGAGTGGAGACCCACAATGGACGCTGTAAATCCCATACTGTCGAACACCTGGCCACTGTCATACAAGTGCCCCACAAATCTGGATACTACTCGATTCGACGAGCTGGCCGAGTGGAGACCCACAATGGACGCTGTAAATCCCATACTGTCGAACACCTGGCCACTGTCATACAAGTGCCCCACAAATCTGGATACTACTCGATTCGACGAGCTGGCCGAGTGGAGACCCACAATGGACGCTGTAAATCCCATACTGTCGAACACCTGGCCACTGTCATACAAGTGCCCCACAAATCTGGATACTACTTGATTCGACGAGCTGGCCGAGTGGAGACCCACAATGGACGCTCTAAATCCCATACTGTCGAACACCTGGCCACTGTCATACAAGTGCCCCACAAATCTGGATACTACTCGATTCGACGAGCTGGCCGAGTGGAGACCCACAATGGACGCTGTAAATCCCATACTGTCGAACACCTGGCCACTGTCATACAAGTGCCCCACAAATCTGGATACTACTCGATTCGACGAGCTGGCCGAGTGGAGACCCACAATGGACGCTGTAAATCCCATACTGTCGAACACCTGGCCACTGTCATACAAGTGCCCCACAAATCTGGATACTACTCGATTCGACGAGCTGGCCGAGTGGAGACCCACAATGGACGCTGTAAATCCCATACTGTCGAACACCTGGCCACTGTCATACAAGTGCCCCACAAATCTGGATACTACTCGATTCGACGAGCTGGCCGAGTGGAGACCCACAATGGACGCTGTAAATCCCATACTGTCGAACACCTGGCCACTGTCATACAAGTGCCCCACAAATCTGGATACTACTCGATTCGACGAGCTGGCCGAGTGGAGACCCACAATGGACGCTGTAAATCCCATACTGTCGAACACCTGGCCACTGTCATACAAGTGCCCCACAAATCTGGATACTACTCGATTCGACGAGCTGGCCGAGTGGAGACCCACAATGGACGCTGTAAATCCCATACTGTCGAACACCTGGCCACTGTCATACAAGTGCCCCACAAATCTGGATACTACTCGATTCGACGAGCTGGCCGAGTGGAGACCCACAATGGACGCTGTAAATCCCATACTGTCGAACACCTGGCCACTGTCATACAAGTGCCCCACAAATCTGGATGCTACTCGATTCGACGAGCTGGCCGAGTGGAGACCCACAATGGACGCTGTAAATCCCATACTGTCGAACACCTGGCCACTGTCATACAAGTGCCCCACAAATCTGGATACTACTCGATTCGACGAGCTGGCCGAGTGGAGACCCACAATGGACGCTGTAAATCCCATACTGTCGAACACCTGGCCACTGTCATACAAGTGCCCCACAAATCTGGATACTACTTGATTCGACGAGCTGGCCGAGTGGAGACCCACAATGGACGCTCTAAATCCCATACTGTCGAACACCTGGCCACTGTCATACAAGTGCCCCACAAATCTGGATACTACTCGATTCGACGAGCTGGCCGAGTGGAGACCCACAATGGACGCTGTAAATCCCATACTGTCGAACACCTGGCCACTGTCATACAAGTGCCCCACAAATCTGGATACTACTCGATTCGACGAGCTGGCCGAGTGGAGACCCACAATGGACGCTGTAAATCCCATACTGTCGAACACCTGGCCACTGTCATACAAGTGCCCCACAAATCTGGATACTACTCGATTCGACGAGCTGGCCGAGTGGAGACCCACAATGGACGCTGTAAATCCCATACTGTCGAACACCTGGCCACTGTCATACAAGTGCCCCACAAATCTGGATACTACTCGATTCGACGAGCTGGCCGAGTGGAGACCCACAATGGACGCTGTAAATCCCATACTGTCGAACACCTGGCCACTGTCATACAAGTGCCCCACAAATCTGGATACTACTCGATTCGACGAGCTGGCCGAGTGGAGACCCACAATGGACGCTGTAAATCCCATACTGTCGAACACCTGGCCACTGTCATACAAGTGCCCCACAAATCTGGATACTACTCGATTCGACGAGCTGGCCGAGTGGAGACCCACAATGGACGCTGTAAATCCCATACTGTCGAACACCTGGCCACTGTCATACAAGTGCCCCACAAATCTGGATACTACTTGATTCGACGAGCTGGCCGAGTGGAGACCCACAATGGACGCTCTAAATCCCATACTGTCGAACACCTGGCCACTGTCATACAAGTGCCCCACAAATCTGGATACTACTCGATTCGACGAGCTGGCCGAGTGGAGACCCACAATGGACGCTGTAAATCCCATACTGTCGAACACCTGGCCACTGTCATACAAGTGCCCCACAAATCTGGATACTACTCGATTCGACGAGCTGGCCGAGTGGAGACCCACAATGGACGCTGTAAATCCCATACTGTCGAACACCTGGCCACTGTCATACAAGTGCCCCACAAATCTGGATACTACTCGATTCGACGAGCTGGCCGAGTGGAGACCCACAATGGACGCTGTAAATCCCATACTGTCGAACACCTGGCCACTGTCATACAAGTGCCCCACAAATCTGGATACTACTCGATTCGACGAGCTGGCCGAGTGGAGACCCACAATGGACGCTGTAAATCCCATACTGTCGAACACCTGGCCACTGTCATACAAGTGCCCCACAAATCTGGATACTACTCGATTCGACGAGCTGGCCGAGTGGAGACCCACAATGGACGCTGTAAATCCCATACTGTCGAACACCTGGCCACTGTCATACAAGTGCCCCACAAATCTGGATACTACTCGATTCGACGAGCTGGCCGAGTGGAGACCCACAATGGACGCTGTAAATCCCATACTGTCGAACACCTGGCCACTGTCATACAAGTGCCCCACAAATCTGGATACTACTCGATTCGACGAGCTGGCCGAGTGGAGACCCACAATGGACGCTGTAAATCCCATACTGTCGAACACCTGGCCACTGTCATACAAGTGCCCCACAAATCTGGATACTACTCGATTCGACGAGCTGGCCGAGTGGAGACCCACAATGGACGCTGTAAATCCCATACTGTCGAACACCTGGCCACTGTCATACAAGTGCCCCACAAATCTGGATACTACTCGATTCGACGAGCTGGCCGAGTGGAGACCCACAATGGACGCTGTAAATCTCTGTCGAGGAGTGACAACACTGTCTCACGTAAGTACACGACATCTTCATATCCTTTAGTGAACAGTCAACATCTGTGATCAAACTCCCTGCATACTGTATCTCACCAGACCTTCTAACAACAGTGAGTACGAATTCCACTAATGTACTCTTGTGACTAGTCTACCGGTCACAGAAAAATGCAACTCTGATCATTTTCATTCATGGCAATGATGTGTGTAGATACAGAGCTACATTCCCATCTGACCCTGTCTTTAAGGTGCTTCACTTCTTTTGTCAGGTAGTGTACTCGTGTGTATCCTTTCTGGCGCTAGCTGGGAGAGCCCGTTGAGATCCTGCACGTGTTGAATACAGTTCTCCTGACCACAGAGATTCCATAATCGATGAATGTGTACATCAATATTGAGAAATGATAACTACAGTCTCGACAGCCCATGGGCAAGCCATTGTCGAATATTGACACATGGCCCGCATCTCGTGGTCGTACGGTAGCGTTCTCGCTTCCCACGCCCGGGTTCCCGGGTTCGATTCCCGGCGGGGTCAGGGATTTTCTCTGCCTCGTGATGGCTGGGTGTTGTGTGATGTCCTTAGGTTAGTTAGGTTTAAGTAGTTCTAAGTTCTAGGGGACTGATGACCATAGATGTTAAGTCCCATAGTGCTCAGAGCCATTTGAACCATTTTATTGACACATGGTGGTAAAAATTTCTTTGTCTGACACCGAGCGAGGTGGCACTGTGGCTAGGACACTCAACTCGCATTCGAGAGGATACTGATTCAAACCTGCATCTAGCCATGCAGATTTAGTTTCCCCATGATTTCCCTAAATCTTTCCAGAAAAATGCGGGGATGGTTCCTTTGAAAGGGACGGTTGATTTCCTTCCACGTTCTTGAAGCATTCAGAGCTTGTGCTCCGTCTCTAATAACTTCCTTTCCTTCTAACGTGACGCAAAAACTAGTCCTTTCACAGACAAACAAATTCAAATGCCACTTCTGATTGAGACATACGCTGCGTAACCTTTTCTTGTATACTCAATGCAGATGGTACTATTCTTGCCTATTTCTCGATTTCGTGTTCAAATTCATTTGTATCCTTAATGCTTTGACGTTTGTTGCATGCCTTCATCATGCTTTGCAATTTTAATGGACAGCAGTTTAGCAGCTTAGTGTTACTACTCTATTACGATACACTCATTGCTTGGGGACCATCTTGTGTTCAAAGTTATTTTTTTTGGCTAGTACTGAGGCTTCCTCAAACGTAAATACATATTTCCTTGGACTTATAATTTCATGCTCCCTGTCGGAGTTCGGATTGACTGTGAAGGTGATTCGTTCATGTATAGAGAGTGGCTTGCAAATTCGTGAGTGCAAATGCCTACACATTCCATAATCTATTAGTAAGTCTATTCTAGCAATGTGGCAGAAGCCAGTTGAGCGCGATAATTTCTATCTCTATTTTGGCAGTGAAACACTTACCGCTACGGCTTTCTTTAGCTGGACCAAACATACAAGAGTCACTAGGTGACTAGTTAGGGTTGTAGGTTGCAAGTGCAAGGGCAGTCCAATGTCTGTTGGCAAGAATATGTTCGGTTGTTGTTGCAGTGTTTACATCTGGAGTAGTATAGCAACAGGTCTTCTGAGACACTTTGAGCGATCTCGAACCCTCGTGACATCACACAGACACACACACACACACACACACACACACACACACACACACACACACACATTCATTTCTAAATGAATTTGATGTCTATCTCTCCCTCTCTCACACACACTTGTAAGTAACAATGATCACTTCAAGGTATGAATTCAGTACTGCACTCTTATACTTTTATATGCAAGATCTGGATATTGACAATCTGACTAGAAAATTATTTGTGGTTAATTATCATTTATGCTTTACTCTTTCATTTGATAGAGAGCGATGAATAAGATATTATATTCGTCAAACCATTAAGTGTGTGTGGTTTATAAAACTATAGTGTTACAGCAAAGTTTACATTACTGGCTGGCATATGTCACTACTGAAGGTAAGAATTAGGAATGAACTATACAAGAATTACTAAAGAAGAAACTATATCAACATGTACAATGACACATACTTCCTACACAAATGTTATGTAATCGTTGTCTAAAGTAATCCATTGTCTACTGGCATTAAGTTTAAAATATGTGTCAAAATCACGTAAAGATGTTGACAACGGTGGTGTATCTTACAAGTTAAGGTACAATTGGCTCCTATAACAGGACTATCGAACTCTCACGTTAAGTATCACAATGTTATTTCCACATTATTTGTGTTACTTTATTGATCCGGAGTGTGTCAGAATTTCGATATAATTGACTATTATTTTTGTAAAAACTGCTCCCTCTTTATGTTTCATTTCACATCTGTGACAGATTATGTCAAGTGTTTCAGAACCATGGTCTTCTTTAATACTAAGTATAAAATTTTTTACAGGCGTTATAATGTGACAGATTAAGGAGTGACCTCCTATTAGACTGAACTGTTAGATTTTTTCAAATGGAATAAAATAAATAACGTTAATGCATTACATATTTATACTTTCACACAATAGATCAGTTACAATTCACATTTAGTGTATCTACATTTTCACACAGTAAAATCAGTCAGACATAATTGTTTTCCAGGCAGAAAGACAAAACATTTATCATCTGGTAATAATAAACCTAGCTTCTGCTGTTTAACAGTAGGAACTACAGAACCTCAGTCTGAATACCAAATTGTACAGTAGGTTCAACATTTGAATTCGACATAGATTGCCAGTAACCATCAATGGTTAACTATTTATCATAAGACTGTCTTACTCACAAGTTTTTATTTTATAAGCACCGTCCAACGAATTTCGAAGCCTCAACTTTATTTTCAACAATTGTATAGGCATAATGGGCGTTACTTCCAAATTAGGACTTACATTCTGAAAAACGTAGCAGAATATAAATGATAATGTAGAAATACTTCAACAATGGATAAGACGAATGTTCAAATGTTTCCGATGGCTCTGAGCACTATGGGATTTAACTTCTGAGGTCATCAGTCCCCTAGAACTTAGAACTACTCAAACCTACCTAACCTAAGGACATCACACACATCCATGCCCAAGGCAGGATTCGAACCTGCGATCGTAGCGGTCACGTGGTTCCAGACTGTAGCGCCTAGAACCGCTCGGCCACTCCGGCTGGCTAAGACAAATGTTGTGTTGTCAAACATAGACGATAAACTGAAGCAGATGTAACAACCCAATGCGCCAGGCAGTCATTGAAAATCGAGCTGTAGTTCCAAAAACCTTTAGACAGTAATGAGGTAATAAAAATTTGTGACTGAAGATGGAATATTATTCATTTTTATATTCCTAACATAAAAGTTACAGTTACAGACACTGACATATCTATTAATAACTGTGACATTCCGCTTGTTCTATACATGTACATGAAACATCTTATTTCAGTCTTGAGCGCATATATTGTAGTTTAAGGACCGATGAATTCAATAATAGTTTTACCATTTACTTCATCTTTCAATAATCCAGCCTCCTTTTTATTTACAAATGGAAAGATGTATCTGTTATTTGCAGAGGAACCTAAACCATTTGTGTATATCACTTTTGATATCCTTATAAATATTTTAAGTTGCAATATCAAAATTAAGCTATCGTATCAGTGAAGAACAGGCTATACTGAATAATTTATGTAAATTTAACTGATGGGAATATGAACCAGAGTTACTACAACAGCTGGAAGCAGCAGATTCTCCAAACATGCATTCCATGTCAGCATAAATTATATAGTATGGCTTTAAGTTCTTGGTAAACCTGATAACATTTTATTTCTCATTCCTTCCATGAGGCATTATTCTGTCGAATTCTTCAAATTTTAAGGGATTAATTAATGTGAGCTAACTTTGTTTTAGATGCAAATAGCACAAACAAAGCCTCCATACTCCAATGCAATGTTGAGAAGGGATAATATTACGATGTGTTAGCGTTGCAAGGTTTCAATGAAATAGATATATGTTTCTTATTAAGGTCCTTCGTCGTATTTCGAGGTACAACTAGACACTATTTCCTATCCTTCTCCCCATTTTCCTCATCTTTGTCGACTCCTGATTTTTATGACCATTCAACCTGAATCAGAATACGGCATGCCATGTACATTAAAGGAAACATGTAAATCGCCCGGGGGTACAAATGGTGAGGTGTCGCTTCTTGACCTGCGCCCTGTGCACACCACGCACCTGATTCTCCCTCGGCGGTCGTATTGTTCTGCTCCACACTGCTGCTGGCTTGCCTGAAATTATGTATCTAAACATGCAAACAGTTTTAGGGGAGGCACTCAACACTGTCCTACGTGTGGTATGATATATATTGTGAGACGATAAGATAATCGCAGGTTGCACTGTTTACATTCTAAGTCATAAGTGTTTACCCCCATTTACATACTTGATGATTATCTGTCCACAATGTCACTTGGACGAGCGTACGTGCAACCGATGCGACGCGGGTGATTGTTGATGATGCGGAAGCCGAATGATCGAACGAAAGTTCTTACGCTCGTAACGCATAGACAGATATTTTGTACCAGTCCTCCTTGACACTATTAATAATATAACGCTGCTCATAAAGTTAGTTCTCAGTTCTGACTTGTGCGAGCGTGAGCGTAACCGTCGCGGTGTGGCTGATTGTTGATGATGCGGAACGCGATGACCGAACGCACGTTCTCACGTCCGCTACAAGACATTGGCACTTGATTGCACTCCTTTGTGGTAACTATTTTTACTCATTTACATTAGTTCATTGCAGGAGGCCGGCACGGCAAGGATGACTGATGTACGGTACTACACGCAAACTGGCGGATGCTCAAAACGTTATCGGCGCCACTGTTCATTTTTAGTTACGTCTTTGCGCGCTTTTCACTGAATCCACTTCCATATCTCATTGCTTCACTGTAATACCACTTGTATGAACACTTGAACATCCATAACAATGCCTCACACATGCAGACCTACCCACCGCACAACGTAGCAGCCCCGTGTGCAGTACTGGACTCTGCAAAAACGCGGCCACGCGCAAAAATACTCCGCAACAAGCCAGCGATATGACAGTACGTTTCCAAACACTTTCATACGAACATGTGTACATGCTTCAGCTGGGTAGGAAATGGTGTGTTATCATTGTTTAATTTATCTGGATATGAGACACGTGTTTGCATCCTTCTTTACTGGATACAAACGAGCTAGAATTGATTACTTGAAACAGGCTTGTCATTTGTGTGAATGTTTATTGACTCATGTTTATTGGAGAGCCAACGGCTTTGCCACATTGGTAACATCGATTACCATCAGATCACCGAAGTTAAGACATGTCGGGCTGGGCTAGCACTTGGATGGGTCACGATCCGGTCTGCCAAGCGCTGTTGGCAAGCGGGGTGCACTCAGCCCTTGTGAGGTAAACTGAGAAGTTACGTGATTGAGAAATAGCGACTCCGGTCTCGTAAACTGACATACGGCCGGGAGAGTTGTGTGCTGACCACATGCCCCTCCATATCCGCATCCAGTGACGCCTATGGACTGAGGATGACACGGCTGCCGATCGGCACCGTTGGGCCTTCATGGCCTGTTCGGGAGGAGTGAGGAGGAGTTTATTGGACACCATCTTTGGCAGAGTTTTATATAGTCCATCCATGAAACTCTGTTTTTATCAACATTAACTTGTATTTCAACTACTTTTTAATACCTAACTTGATCCTTTATCTTAAAAAGTCTCCAGTTTCTTTGTCTATCACTTCTTTAATATTAGTTGAGTAGCACTCATTTAGGAAAACATCAAACGTAAATTCTTTGTACTCAAGTACGTTTGTTTTACTTCTCTGAATTTAGGCAGGAGAATGTTGCAGAATAGTAAAAAATTTATTTTAAGAGTTTGGTTGATTAAATACACTCTGTTGTCAAAGACATAAATGAGGTATTCAAGTAGTATTCAGGAATATTACTCCCAATCCTGTTATGTGTCACACCTGTACATATTCCATACTTTAATGCACGTTCCCCAGAAGCCAATTCCACATGATCTGATTACATTTAACGTGCTTTGGATAGGGTTCGCTCATCACTTGCTTTCAAAATGTTGCCTGTTGCAATCAACAGATTCGAATAAATAATTGAAACGTCTACAACCTCTAGATGGGTTTTAAGGGAAATAGTTCAGTTAACAAAATCAAACTTACACTGGAAAGGTAGAGTAGAAACAGAATCTACTGTCAACTAGATTATTAAAATTGCTCTGAGCAATAAATGCAATATACACTTCGAAGGCAACAAAATGTTATCCAGCACTCTTCTTAATTAGCTGCTTTACATTTGCGTTCACTTTTAAAAATGCTCCAAATCCGGACACGTTTATTGTGACCATTAATGTTCCTGGCATTGCAGTTCAAGTATCATTCTGAGAGACATTGTGAATTGCTAGTATTATAATGTTTAGCTATAATATATAAAAACACCTACATAATACTGATACAAGAAAGTTTAGGTCAGTCATTAATTTATTATTTCTGTTCAGCCTACCACAGTATATCATGATTGCTTGTCCTGAGTTCAGAAACTCATGTGGTCCCCGGTGAGAGCATAAATTGTGCTGCGTGGTATGTTTTACCTGCCTTTAGATAGACGACTGCTACTGGTCTGAATTTCGTCACTGCGCATCTCGTATTTACGATCGGGCATTTTTCATCCTGTTCTAGGGGTGACAGCCACTGCATATGTTTAGTGCTCTCTACTTCTCCCAGCTGCCTCAGACTGTACAACACTCAATGATAATCATTCCTATTCTCATGAGGTAGAGTAAGTGATCAGTAGGTAAGAGGCGTAAGATTGTGAGCGGTAATATATGTTGGAGTTAATATTTCACAGAGTTGTATGAGCGTGCATGTGTCTGATGAAAGTGTTGAATGATCAAGATGACGACAATGCAGTAACAGCATCAATAAATTACTACTCCTAGTGATTGCCTTACCTCTACTTCCGATCTCACCACTTAGTCAGCAAGTCAAGACATGTTGCAACAAGGAAGGTACTTGGTCAACAAATCGAAACATGCCTAGTCCGTAAATGACACTGGTCTATGACTGCACATGTGCATTCGAGAAATCTCTGAGGCGACTAAAGTACATAATCAAGAAGCATCTGTCTCATCACATGTGAGTTGCGTAACAAATCCATTGTGACGAAATTTCGAGTCTTTTTCAATACCAATGACAATCAGATTTACAAAAACATCAAGCACTTTTTTAATTAATATAGATTATTTCGTTCCCTACTTTAACTATTAGCCATTCACATTCATATCGTTAATCTAAATGCAGGAGATAAGTACTAACATTATGCATTTTTGTTCATTATGATAGACCACAAACAAAATAACGTGTCCTGGCATCGTTAAAGCACTAGGGCCAACAAGAATAACCATATTTGCAAACACCAACGACTGTAACTGTCCGAAATGTGTTAGTGCAACCCAGTACTATAACAGAGAATCTATTTATTATGTTAAGAGTGCCATATTTGAGTGCCGTTTTTAAAGTTTTGACTCGATACAAATGCAAAAAAATTAGAACTAATATTTTATGAGCATAATTTACGCAAACAAAATTAAAAAGTTTAGTTACTTTGCACAGATCAGGAAATGAAGCATAGTGGGCTTATTGTAGCTTTACCGTTGACCCTGGTTAACTCAAAAACTAGTATTGCTATTACAATATGACTCTAACCCCATGAATGTAGCGTGGAATTAAAGCAACATAGGAAATTTCGTGCGTGTTGCTTTAGTCATATATTGGATGTCATTTTCAGTTTCAACATAATTTCAGTATTCTGAATACAGTGAACCAGCTGCTCGCTGGCTGTTTAGGGGTGGGGCTAGAGTAAGCAGTCTCCTGCATGTCTTATCATGCCCAGTGTGTCACGTGATCTGCATCTCATGGCGTGTCTGTCGGCTTACAGTTAATCGAACTCTGGCCGCATGTGTTGTACAGAGTTTCGCGTACGACACGACCTTTGTTGTTCATTTCTTTAACCAAGAAGTTTTCTCACAGGTTCGCATAAGAGCACCTTATAAGACCGACTGACTTCGAACGACTTCTGTTTTCACTCGTCGGCTTGTAATTTGACATCTAAACTTTTATTGTAGAGATGGAACTCATTCACCTTAAGCTCTCTATTTTGATAAATAATGCAGACAATTTAGATGTTGAAATACTGCACGCTACACCATTACTGATAATATCTTTATGTGTTTTGGAAAATAACATCTGCCTTTTGGAGGTAGAAATAACACTGCGACAATTCATTTGAGAGACCTACAGAGCAGATTATTTTCCTGGAAACCTGGCATTTAACGTCTGTACTCAGTTTATCACTTCAGATACCACTGACGTAGAAAAACAGCTTGCTTTAGAATGCGAAGTATGTGCCCTTGTACATGTTAATATTGGTTTTACTGGAGGAAATAACAACGGAAATGAAAATTGGATCGGCGTCTCAACGTTTGGATGGCGTACATGGATCCAGGGACGTGTACGGTTCTGATTTCATGACATAAAGTAACCGTTGCTACTTTTGCATGCTATTACGAGAGTGAAAGTTACTGATGAAGAAGAATTTCAGATGCAGTTATTGATATAGATATTAGTTTTTAGGTAATTTTATGAATGTGTGTGTGTGTGTGTGTGTGTGTGTGTGTGTGTGTGTGTGTGCGTGCGTGTGCGTGCGTCCGCGTGTTTCTTTGTGTGTGTGAGAAAAAGAGATGAAATTTACTGACGAAGTATAATTGTTGCTAACGAAACTGTCAGAAAGCTGCTGACCCGTTTTCTACCCCTGCATGTAGGCAGCCTTTGCGTGTTACGTCATGGATACCGTACTGACACTTATGCGTGACGCCACTAGGCTTCAAGGTCGGTCAAAGTGTTCCAGATAGTAGGTAGCTATACTAGTACCTGACGTTGTTGTAGTGGGGCAATGTTGTTCTTAATTGGGTGCTGCGTCTTTTAACTGATAGGCAGTTCAGACGTGGTGAAGAAGATCGCAGTTGTGAGCAAGTTCAATGGTCCCACATCCTGTAGCACATCAAACAGCAAAGGAACTTCGCAGTTTTGCCAGTGAACTATCCACCCACTTGCGCCTGTTCTTAGGTTCATGATTTTAATGATGAACACAACCATCAATCAGAGCCTTATTTACAAAAAATGGTTCAAATGGCTCTGGGCACTATGGGACTTAACTTCTAAGGTCATCAGTCACCTATAACTTAGAACTACTTAAACTTAACTAACGTAAGGGCATCACATACATACATCCCCGAGGCAGGATTCGTACCTGCGACCATAGCGGTCGTGCGGTTCCAGACTGTAGCGCCTAGAACCGCTCGGCCACTTCGACCGGCCCTTATTTACACGCGGGCTATCTAGGCCCACAGAATAAATGAGCTAGCATCACAAAAATTTAAGGTAAGAACCTCTTTTTTTGCAGTACAGTGCTGTGGACCCACTATAATGTAAAGGAGGTAGACGTAATTATTTTGTATGGGCTAATTAGGTAGAATTTTTCAATGGACATCCGATACGAATTAATACAGCACTGACTAAACCCTACCCTTCCTCACGTCGAACTCACTGTGGCACTCGGGTAAGGGCGAGACACTTTACTTGTCAAAACCGGTAACGCTTTTAAAAAGACTAACGAATTTCCGAAAGTTCGAAATGAATTCTAAATCGTGGAAAGCTGATTTCTTTGGTACCACATTTTATCTGAACTGGGAGCTATAAAACGTCAAAGTCTGTGTTGGGGGTCTCTCTGAGAATGTACCTCTCACTTGTGATCACGAAGAGCAGAGGAAAAAATTTGGAGTTGATCAAGAGCAGTCTTCGACACTTCACGCTGGAAGACTTTTTGAGGTAGTTAAATTATGACGACCAAGTAACTACCTTAAGTATGAAGTGTTGTCGCAAACCAGTTAGCCAATAATGTTTACATCTTTTAACGTAAGGCCGATTATTTGAGGATTTATTGTATTTCAAATAAATATGGGTAAAATGTGCTTGATTAATTCATTACTTCTGTTATTTAGTATTTGCGCTACAAACACATTTCCTCATACACTGAAGCGAAAAATAAACTGGTATAGGCATGCATATTTAAATACAGAGAGATGTAAGCAGGCAGAAGACCGCACTGTGGTCGGCAACGCCTGTAGAAGATAACAAGCGTCTGGTGAGGTTGTTAGCTCGCTTAATGCTGCTATGGAAGATTATCAAGATTTAAGTGAGCTTGAACGTGATGCTATAGTCGGCACTCGAACGATGGGACACAGCATCTCCGAGGTAACGATGAAGTGCGAATTTTCCCGTACGACGATTTCACGTGTGTACTGTGAATATCAGGAATCAGGTAAAACATCAAATCTCCGACATCGCTACGGCCGGAAAAAGATCCTGCAAGAACGGGACCAAAGACGACTGCAGAGAATCGTTCAACCTGACACAAGTACAACCCTTCAGCAAATTGCTGTAGATTTCAATGCTGGGCCATCAACAAGTGGTAGCGTGCGAAGCATTCAACGAAACATCGGCGATATGGGCTTTCGGAGCCGAACGTCCACTCGTGTGCCATTGGTTAGTGGGCAACGCAAAGCTTTACGCCTTGCCTGGGCCCGTCAACACCGACGTTGGACTGTCGATGACTGGAGACATGTTGCCTGGTCGAACGAGTCTCGTTTCTCATTGTGTCGATGCGGATGGACGTGTATGGAGACAACCTCATGAATCCATGGACCCTGCAAGTCAGCAGGGGGATGGTGAAGTTGGTGGAGGCTCTGCAATGATGTGAGGTGTGTGCAGTTGGAGTAATATGGGACCCTTGATACGTCTAGATACGACTCTGACAGGTGACACGCACGTAAACATCCTGTCTGATCACCTACACCCATTCATGTCCATTGTGCATTCCGACGGACTTGGGCAATTCCAGCAGGACAATGCGACACCCCACACGTACAGAATTGCTACAGAGTGGCTCCAAGGACAATCTTCTCAGTTTAAACACTTTTGCTGGCCTTCAAACTCCCCAGGTGTGTACATTATTGAGCACATCTGGGAAGCCTTGTAACGTGCTGTTCAGAAGAGACCTCCATGCCTTCGTATTCTTACGAATTTATGGACAACCCTGCAGGATTCGTGGTGTCAGTTCCTCCCAGCACTACTTAGGACATTAGTCGAACCATGCCATGTCGTGTTGCGACACTTCTGCGTGCTCGCGGGGGCCCTATAGAATATTAGACAGGTGTATCAGTTTCTTCGGCTCTTCGGTGTTGTTACAATATGTTATTGTTAAAATTTAACTACTGGTATTTGCATAGGCATTAATACAAATCTTTTGTTCTTAATTTTGTTTGACTATATTGCGGTGTTAATGGATCGTGTAGTAACCCTAAGTATTCCAGTTCTTTACATTTTTTTGTCTCATCTATTCAATAAATCGTAAATTGGATATTGGAATTTATGCAATTAAGTAATAAACCTTAACTACTGCGTTATAGACTTTAATTCGAAAGTATCGAAAATAACTGGCCTGAAAACGAATGTTTTAAATGATCTTACTAACTAAGTGACTTTTGACCACACTTCGTGCGTATGAAGCTACTTATAGTATTTTCTTGACTTAATCGTCTTAAATATCAATGTCAATATTGGGTGAGGACCAACAGTTCAGTCTGCCTTGTAACATAAACTTTCAGGCCTTGTTCCGTATCTAAAACTGACTGTGGGCTGCAATCCTAGGCAGCCTGTGCATATCTTTATTACTATACAGGCAAAACAAACACCACGTGTCAGTTTTGCATTGCTTACATAATGGCTCCCAGATGAAACAAAATTTTGATTTTCACCATCACACGGAATTACTCATTGAGTTTAAAAATTTAGTATGCTGTCAAAGCTACTCATCAAGACGTACAACGTTTCATTAAAAGTTAAAACTTGTGTATATGTATATACAAAAACAGTCCAGGAATTCAGAATGAGAGCACTTAGCGACTTTCAAGAAACTGTACAAGTAATTACAAACCTTTTGAAAAAATTTTCTCTTTGATGCCCCTCACATAATGATGAAACGAAAACACAAATTATTACAGTACTCATATTGTCGCTGTTCGCGCACTAAAACTTGAGCATCAGGTATGACGTATTAGTTTATTTTTTGTTTGCAACTAATTCTTCAAATGGTTCAAATCTCTCTGAGCACTATGGGACTTAACATCTATGGTCATCAGTCCCCTAGAACTTAGAACTACTTAAACCTAACTAACCTAAGGACAGCACACAACACCCAGCCATCAAGAGACAGAGAAAATCCCTGACCCCGCCGGGAATCGAACCCGGGAACCCGGGCGTGGGAAGCGAGAACGCTACCGCACGACCACGAGATGCGGGCACAACTAATTCTATTCTCATCACATTTCACAGACAGTATCCACACATATCATTGAATTTACTAGCAAAATTATACATTGTGCGATTCATAGTTCAGGAGGTGCCACGTCACAAACGTTGAGAGGCGTGAAAAATTAGTGGAGTGCAAATTACCCAGACTGTGGTCACCGAGTATGTGCAAATGAGAGCAGTTAGCGACCGCTAAACCACTGTCAACGTAATTTAAAACTTTTTTAAAACTTTTTCTCTCTTACAGATCCACAAAATAATGAGAGGTAAGTTGTCAACCGAATAGTAAACGGTAGTTGTTCATTCGTTAAAACTTCAGTTGTCTTACACATAGAGTTCGAGTGTTTAAGAAATTGGGACAGGGGTGGGACGTCACCCGTAATTTCTAAAATGCTGTTTTTGTGGAATAGTTTTTACAAAATTTGCCTTGGTAGGGCCTGCGCTGCAAGTTCACCTAGTGGGGTCTATCGATCACAAATACGACCACAGTCTCATCACCTGTGGCCATTTTTGCCAAGAAAGGCTCCCCTTGCGAGGTCTTGCTAAAGAAAACAATATGGAGTAAGTGGTGCATTGAGATGAAAGAGGTGAACAATGCCGGTGAAGAAAAAGTTAAAAGTGCCGCGCAATATTTTCTCGCTGCTTGTAGCGGGTGCTAAAAGAAAGGCGAGCCAGAGCAAGTTGACGAGGGGGGGGAGGGCAATAGCGTAGACACACAATGCTCGAGCTACGAAAGGTGTGGAAAAAAAACTTTCGGTTGAGACAGTATGAAAAACGGGGGTTGTCGGCGCTAAGAGCGGCCAGTACTTAATTAATATTAAGCTGGCGCGCTACAGGCTGTAAGAAGTGGCGGCCGCTTACGTTTTTCGCCGCTTCGCGGTTGCGCGCGGGAGGTCGCAGACGAGAGGACACTGGGAGCGATTGCGCCGCGCGTGTAACGCAATTACTGGGCGACGGGTCGCGAGCGAGGGACCGCCGGCGCGCCGTGTTATTCTTTCACGAGACGCCGGACTCTGCCGGCCGCCCGGTGCTTCTGTTCGCCTTCCCTCTCGCCGGGGCACAAAACGTGCCTCGCGCCGCGCACGGCTAATAGAGGGGTGGACCGCCGTGCCGGCTCACCTCTCTGTGTGCAGCGCGCTATGCGGGCACGAAGCGCCCCTGTGTTTGGCGCAGAAGGCGCGCCGACCTGCCACAGTCAAAGTACCTGTAGTCGCCGCGTGTGCCGGGGCTAAAAAACGGCGTGCATAAGGGGGAGGGGGGGGCGAGAGGACCAGAAAGCGGCGTCCAGGTGGAGCGAGGCAGGGAAGGGAAGAGGAGGCGCAAGGTAGAGAGGGGAGGGAAAAAACCATTTTCCGCGCGGCACACGTAAAGCTCGATGTTTGCTCCCCGGCAAGCGGCGGCCGCCGGCAACGACTGCCGCTCTTGGCTGCGCAGTGAAATATAACCTGCGTAAAAAAAGGCCCGAGCGAGCAGCAGCGCCGGCGCGGCGCTTTTTATACAAACATGAGGGTCCGAGACGGCGCTGGCGAGCGGGCCGCTCGTATATCAACGTAGATGAAGTTTAGATTGCATTTTATGCATAGCTTTTCCGTGGCCGCCCCCGCAGCTTTCTGCGGCCCCCGGCCCTGCGGCAGCCGCTGCGGCACATATCAAATATTCCTTAGAGTCTGCGGCGGCGCCGAGAGGTTTCGGGCCGGCGGTCCCCCGGCGCCCCGGCGACACTCGCGCGGCCGGCTGTTTCGATTTCCCTGATGGACACACGCGGACCGCGCCCGCCTGCCACGCGGCTTTTTATGTCGATATCTGACTGCCCCGCGGGGACGGAAACCGAAGACGCCGCGCCGACGACCGACACTTTACGGGCATTATTTCGCCCGCGACGTGTCCACAAATTCAATGCCGTAAAAGTGTTTCTCGGCCGGCTCTACCTGTTCTGTCCCTCCCTCCCGCGCTGCCGTCCGTCGCTCGTTCTCGCTGACTCTCTTCCGCCGTCTGGCCTCCGGCGGTCGCTAAAAATGCAGAGGAGACGGCGACTGGAGACGGCTGGGTCCCGGTGCTGCGGTTATGACAGCTGCGCGGAGCGGCCCCGCGGGTGATAAACTGCGGCCGGCCGTCTCGCGTTACGTCGCGGGCTACGCAGCGCGGCGTCCCCGGCGTGTCCGCACGGGCGGCTGGCTCTCCCCCGTCACCTGCTGCAGCCAACCGCAACACCGAGTTACCTTCGTGTTACATTCAAATAGCATCTACATCGTCTCCACTGACGACAGACAGCACAATGTGAGCAGTGTGGGCAGTTAAAATCCCAAAAATTAACGCGGACTGTGGTAATCTTTTTAAGACGAATTTCTACTGGGTGTTTCCGTAAGAGCGTGCAAAAATTTAACAGGACAAAGAGGATGCGCCACTGAACAATTTGACATGGGGAACCTGGTGCCAGACAAGCCAGCTTAAGGATATACACTGAAACGCCAAAGAAACTCGTACAGACATGAGTATTCAAATGCAAATGTCAACAGGCGGAATACGGCGCTGCGATCGGCAACGCCTACATAAGACAACAAGTGTCTGGCGCAGTTGTTAGATCGATTACTGATGCAACAATCGCTGGTTATTAAGATTTAGGTGAGTTTGAACGTGGTGTATTGGTTGAGGACAAATTGGATGAAAATCAGTGTGGGTTTAGGCCTCTTAGAAGTTTTCAGGACCAGATCTTTAGCTTACGGCAAATAATGGAGAAGTGTTACAAGTGGAACAGGGAATTGTATCTATGCTTTATAGATCTAGAAAAGGCATATGACTGGGTTCCCAGGAGGAAGTTATTGTCTGTTCTACGAGATTATGGAATAGGAGGCAAACTTTTGCAAGCAATTAAAGGTCTTTACATGGATAGTCAGGCAGCAGTTAGAGTTGACGGTAAATTGAGTTCATGGTTCACAGTAGTTTCAGGGGTAAGACAGGGCTGCAACCTGTCTCCACTGTTGTTCATATTATTTATGGATCATATGTTGAAAACAATAGACTGGCTGGGTGAGATTAAGATATGTGAACACAAAATAAGCAGTCTCGCATATGCGAATGACTTAGTTGTGATGGCAGATTTGATTGAAAGTTTGCAAAGTAATATTTCAGAGCTAGATCAGAAATGTAAGGACTATGGTACGAAGGTTAGCATCTCCAAAACGAAAGTAATGTCAGTGGGAAAGAGATATAAACGGATTGAGTGCCAAATAGGGGGAAAAAAGTTAGAACAGGTGGACGGTTTCAAGTACTTAGAATGCATATTCTCACAGGATGGCAACATAGTGAAAGAACTGGAAGCAAGGTGTAGCAAAGGTAATGCAGTGAGCGCTCAGCTACGATCTACTCTCTTCTGCAAGAAGGAAGTCAGTACCAAGACTAAGTTATCTGTGCACCTTTCAATCTTTCGACCAACTTTGTTGTATGGGAGCGAAATCTGGGTGGATTCAGGTTACCTTATCAATAAGGTTGAGATTACGGATATGAAAGTAGCTAGGATGTTTGCAGGTACTAGTAGATGGGAACAATGGCAGGAGGGTGTCCACAATGATGAAATCAAAGAAAAACTGGGAGTGAACTCTACAGATGTAGCAGTCAGGGCGAACAGGCTTAGATGGTGGGGTCATGTTACACGCATGGGAGACGCAAGGTTATCCAAGAGACTCATGGGTTCAGCAGTACAGGGTAGGAGGAGTCGGGGTAGACCAAGGAGAAGGTACCTTGATTCTGTTAAGAATGATTTTGAAGTGATAGGCTTAACATCAGAAGAGGCACCAATGTTGGCACTGAATAGGGGATCATGGAGGAATTTTATAAGGGGGACTATGCTCCAGACTGAACGCTAAAAGGCATAATCAGTCTTAAATGATGATGATGATGATGATGGTGATGATGAACGAGGTGTTATAGTCGGCGCACGAGCGATGGGACACATCGTATCCGAGGTAGCGAAGAGATGGGGATTTTCCGGTGCGACCATTTCACGAGTGTACCGTGACTATCAGGAATCCGCTAAAACATCAAATCTTCGGCATCCGGAAAAAGATCCAACGAGAACTGAAGAGAATCGCTCAACGTGACAGAAGTGCAACCCTGTAACTTAGGAAGTCGGGATGAGGGGTACACTTAGCATGGAAGGACAATGCCCCTACTATGTCACTCCTTAACACAACAACTAGCAAATCAATTATTGATAATTTATTCGAAACAAGCTTTTATAAAACAGATCAAAATATCCAGTTAGAACAATGAGCCGCGGAGATTTCAAGACTTAAGAGACAAATTGCAATCTGAAGGTGATTTTAAAGGTGGCACAGGTAGTTTCCTTTTTTTTTTTTTTTTTTTTTTTAAGACAATAATCTATAATATGGAAGTTATTTACAACACACACCAGTTTGTTACAAAGCCAAATAACACAAGGAGCACAACAAGTTAATTAATACAATTGATCCCCAAGCAAATTAAAAACCCCTTTTTTTACATATATATAAAGTAGGTTCAATAGCTACCAAACGGGCTGTGACGCCTGGCTGCCCTGGGCAAAAGGTGACTTACGGTTACGGAAGTAGCAGACCAGCCGTCCAAAACAACATCTAAACGCCGGGGCCCAACCGGGAGTCACTTCCCTTTAGACGACACGGCACAGCTTCTGTGCACCGAAGCAGAACGTGGCGCCGCACCCATACACTCCAACTCCCAGAAAACTGGAACACAAACAAACCGCAGAAAACACGGGCCGGCCGCTATGGCCGAGCGGTTCTAGGCGCTACAGTCTGGAACCGCGCGACCGCTACGGTCGCGGGTTCGAATCCTGCCTCGGGCATGGATGTGTGTGATGTCCTTAGGTTACTTAGGTTTAAGTAGTTCTAAGTTCTAGGGGACTGATGACCTCAGATGTTAAGTCCCATAGTGCTCAGAGCCATTTGAACCATTTTTTTTTAAACACGGCAAAAACCAAGCAAACATCATTTAATATAAGTTAAGAGATCAATAAACAATATTGATGAGGTACCACTACATGCTTTCACTAAAGGTGAGTGAAATTTTTCAGCAGTATCAATGCTGTGAAACACTTAAACCAGGAACTGTATACAATTCCAATGCTGAAAATATAGTATCAGACCTTTACGCTTTCATAGTTACACATAAGCTTGAGGCCGACAATGTGTACAAGGATGAAATGGAACTAATTTCAAAATAGTATCACGTTATTCAAATGCACAACTTCACAAGGATACTACGTTCGTGTACTTTAATTTCGTTGCATAGGTCTGCGATGTAGCTGCCAATTGTGTAAGCTTGGTATGCAGAACATTACAACTAGACTATGACCTACTAATTTGAACACTTTACAGTTACTACATCTTTTGGGAACACTGATATTTTAAACTAGGTAGTGACTGCTGGTCTCCATGTGGTCACACACCTTGCTGGCTGCTCCTACTTCACCAACACGTACATTACGGCAACGAACAAACAAGTACACTCGCTGGAACGCAAATCGTTCAAAATGGTTCAAATGGCTCTGAGCACTATGGGACTTAACTTCTGAGGTCATCAGTCCCCTAGAACTTAGAACTACTTAAACCTAACTAACCTAAGGACATCATACACATCCATAACCGAGGCAGGACTCGAACCTGCGACCGTAGCGGTCACGCGGTTCCAGACTGTAGCGTCCAGAACCGCTCGGCCACTCCGGCCGGCGGCAAATCGTTCAACGAAACGAAGGCACCAAAACCACTTATACCTTCGATGGAGAGCGTTGTTCGAGATGACCTCGAGGGATGGGTCTCTTCGAGAAAACAGGCACCGAAGCAATGCGACGAGCGGCGCCCGGAGTTGACATCCGGCAGGTCCCCCACAAACTCGCGCCTGTCTTGCAAGGTAGACCGGCCACGTCGCTGGTGACCGAGTCCGCGTGTTTTCCTCCCTCGTCACTGCGAGCACGTCCTTCCGCCTCGTAGCGAGTCCGGCCCCAACTCTTCAACGGCCAAAACAGCCCCTCCAGTTCACAACAGAGGCAAAGATCGTAGTACAGCCAATAGTCACGTGCCAAAGAGCTGGTGTGCCAGAAAAGACGCACCACGGCTCAAACTCTTCCTCAAATTGCTGCAGATTTCAATACTCGGCCGTCAACAGGTGTCAGCGCGACAACAATTCAACCAAACATAATCGATTAGAGCTTTAGAAGCCGAAGGTCCACTCGTGTACCCTTGATGACTACCCTATACAAAGCTCTACACTTCGCCTTGGCCCCGACACTGGGCTGTTGATGACTGGAAACATGTTGCCTGGTCGAGCGAGTGTCGTTTCAAATTGAATCGAGCGGATAGACATGTACGGGTATGGAGACAACCTCATGGATCCATAGACTCTGCATGTCATCTGGGGACTGTTAGAGCTGGTGGACGCTCTGTAATGGTCTGGGGCGCATGCAGTTGGAGTGATATGGGACTCCTGATACATACAGATACGACTCTGACACGTGGCACGTACGTAAGCATCCTGTCTGATCACCTGGATTCATTCGTGTCCTGAGTGTATTCCGACGGACTTAGGCAATTCCAGCAGGACCATGCGACACCACATACACCCAGAGTTGCTGCAGAAACACTATTCTGAGTTCAAACACTTCCACTGGCCACCAAACTCCTCAGACACGAACATTCTTGAGCATATCTAGGATGTCTTGCAACCTGCTGTTGAGAAAAGATCTCCACCTCATTGTACTCTTGCGGGTTTATGGACAGCCCTCCAAGATCCATCGTGCCAGTTCCCAGACATTAGTCGAGTCCATGCCACGTCGTCTTTCGGCACTTCTGCGTGTTCGGGGCGTCCCTACACGATATTAGGCATGTGTACCAGTTTCATTGGCTCTTCAGTGTATATAACCAGTGATGACAGAGAACACAATGTGAGCAATGTGAGCAGTTCAAATCCCAGGACCCACGGACGACAAAAATTAACGCGGCAATGGTGTGTGGCTGTGTGGTATACCCCTTACGACGAATGTTTATAGGGTATTTCCGTAAGAGGTCGTGGAGGATGCTCTACTGAACAGTTTGAGGTATGGGATCTGGGACGGCAAAGCCAGCTCAAGGAGATAGTTCACCTTAGGGCGAACTTTCCTATTTATATTAGTTTCATTGAGACAATGAACGTACAGTTTGTGTTGCATCTTAAAAACTGTCCTGAAACTGTCGGCCATCGACCTCAATGAAAGCATTACATCGGCGAACAAGATTCTGACGCACCCTGACAAATATCCCTGGTGTAATTCGAATCACGTCACAGGTAGCCAAAATTCCGGCAAGTAATTCCATCTCCGTATCCACCGGAGTCTTACACGAACACAAAAGTGACTTTAGATATCCCCTTTGGAATTAATCAAGGTGATTTAGGTAACGTGACCTCGCAGGCCATAGAATAGGACCTCCGCTTCCAATTCAGCGACCAGGAAATATTGCACCTGTACTTCTCCATCGTATTGTACTGTACGCCTCTGAGTAGCACTGAGTAATGAATGGGTCTTTTGTTGATTCATAGAACGTGCTGTCACGCCATAATGTAAATACGATACAACAGAGCGACCTTATGGACAAGTAAAGTAAATAAATCCTGCAGCATGACCTCCTAGTAATCACACTCGTCCTGCTTGTTTCCTTGCAGAAAGTAAGGAATGTACAGGTGACTAAACAGCACAGTAATTGTCAACTTGTACGCATGTTAGTTGTAAATAAGCTGGAAAACAGGAATGCAAGACAAAGCGATAGACAAGTCCATATATCCTTGGGCTGGCTTCTCCAAACCCAGGTTCCCTACATCAAATTGTTCCGTGCAGCATTCTCTATGATCTGTTACAGTTGTACACGCATTTACGGAAACATCCTGTATAACAGATTGTTAGATGGCGTGTCAGGGTATTTAGTAGTTCTAGGTAGGTTCTACAAGATGTCAGAAGAGTGATACCTTTACTTGTGTGTAGGGCTTGGTGAGGTGTTGTTGAAACAAGTTTGAGCTTGCTGGGATTGGTGAAACCACATAATTTTACTTCGTTTCGCTTTATTAGGACATTTCAGCTTTTGTCGCCCTTTAAGGCAAATATGGTGATTGCTATTCGTTGTTCTTTAGTTTATTTAATTCCTTATTATGGCTATGGGAGCTCTCACTCTGTGCCATTCTCGGGGTTCGAGTGTTCCAACACATACTAGGTGCGGAAAAATTAAGGTTGCTATTTCACTGCATTTTTGTGAGGATTTTGCATAAGATAATGATAGTTATTTGTGTAATAAAGAGCAGATATTGTTACAGTTGGTTGTATATGGGGTTGAAGGAGGCCGAGTGCGATCATTGACTGAGTGTGTAAATCATGAGGGGTAAACTGATTATAATGGCGGAGATGATAAAAATGCTGCAACTGTCAGTGATCACCACACATCCGAACAGGACGAAGATGAAAATGATTGAGATGAGGTCATCGATGGTCATTATCTGAGAAACTAATTGTGTCAGTAAGAAGAAATTAGATGATCACTCATGAAAAGTGTTTTTCCATAATAAGTGTGTTGTACTGTCTACACAAAAAACTAATTTTGTTGATTACAACCTCAGTTAATCAGTACAGTAGCTTTGAGCACAAAACATTAATTTCAGTATCGTGTGTGTGAATCCCTATGGGACCAAACTACTGAGGTCATCGGTCCCTAGACTTACACAATACTTAAACTAACTTATGCTAACACACCCATGCCCGAGGGCGGGAGAAATTTCTCTATTACATGCCTCAATATTTCAAATGGTTCAAATGGCTCTGAACACTACTGGACTTAACTGCTGAGGTCATCAGTCCCCTAGAACTTAGAACTACTTAAACGTAACTAACCTAAGGACATCACACACACATCCATGCCCAAGGCAGGATTCGAACCTGCGACCGTACCGGTCGCGCGGTTCCAGACTCTAGCGCCTAGAACCGCTCGGCCACCCCGGACGACGGCCTCAGTATTTGTAAGTGCTGTGTGATTAATAATTAATAAATAAAATACCATTTCATTCTTGTCCCAGTGTATTAATAAACCACTAACTTCAATGTTAAAATATCCTAAATATATAAAAAAAATTACATGGCGTGTACTGCACTCCACATACCACTAGAGTGAGAATTCCAGACTACACCATAGCCAGGTTAAGCATCTGTTTGATGGAGATCATTTTCGGCACCAAAGACGCAGTTCTTACGTTCTATTCGATAATGGAACAAAGGAATCAACACATGTTCCTAAGGTATGTCGACCTCAAGGACCTCTCGACAGTGTGATTGATGAAAGATGTTCGAAACTGTCAGGCAAATCTATGTAAATTAAAGTGAAAGACGGGTTATAATCAGTATGCACAAGAACCAAGAGGGGAAAACAACAGTGCAAGACCAAGAACAAAGAGTTGGATTAAATAGGGTTTATGGCAGGGATGCAGTCTCTCGCCGTTGCTTGTACAGACGATATGTCGAAGAAGTAAAGAAAAGTTTGTCAATATAATAATATTGAGTGTGAAAGAATATCAATGATAAGATCCACTGATGACTTTGCTACCCGTAGTCAGACTGAGAAGTAATTGCACGACCTAATGAACGGAACGAACAGTCTAGTGAGCGCACACTATGGGTTGAGGGTAAACCAAGTGATGAGGATTAGCGAAAACCAGATTAGCGGTAAGCGTAACACCAGAATTGAGGAACACGATGTGGATGAAGTGAAGGGATTCTGCTACTTTGTGAGTGAATGTAGACATGATGGACGAAGCAAGGAGGACGTAAGAAGCAGACTAGCACAGAGGAAGAGGGCTTTCCTGGCCAAGAGACGTCTGGTGCTATCAGACACCGGCATTGACGTGAAAGAGAATTTTCTGAGAATCTACTTTGGGAATACAGTCTTGTATTACTGTGAATCGTGGACTGTAGAAGTACGGGAAACGAAGAGAACAGAAGCGATTGACATGTGGTGCAGTAGAAGGATATTCAGAAGTAGGAGGATTGCTGACATAAGAAAGTCCACATCCTAGTCGGGAGGGGGGAGGGGGGCAGCGGGTGACTGTCACGTGGGAGACCGGGTTTGATTCCCGATACTGCCAGCAATTTTTCCTTGGTAGGAGGACTCAAACAGGATCTACTTCATCTCGTGATGCCGCTTGTGGAGCATCTCCAATGAGCAGTTGAGCAGTAACGGCCCGAGATCTGCACTGACAATGGTGTGCTGCCCCACACTGCTCAAGACCGGATTCAGCGTTTTGTGTCAGCTACAGTGGGAGTCAGCATGGACGCAAGCAAGGAAGTAGTGAAGTGGCTATTGCTGGTGTCAGGAATCCAAAATGATCTGTACATATCACTTGCAGATTAACAGAATTCTTTATTTCACAAATGAAAGAAACATAACTTCTCGCTATGATGTGGCTTGAATGTGCTTCCTGTGCCTCCTACATGCAGATAAACACTCTTACTGCTCGCCGGACACAGTCAAAGTATCGTCTTGCTATTACTGAGTACTGACGCTCTCGAAGTGTGCGACCGAACTGGGCCCTACCAGCTTTGGGCGGCTGGTTTAGTCAGCATTGGCGGGGGGCATTGAACTCGTCTTCCTCGAGGTGTGGCAGTGCCCGCTCTTCCCACTGGCGCGTGGGTCAGCGCCTTCTTGATGTCGTTTCGCGGCGCTGCGCTGCTCAATGTGCAGCGGATACTTTCGGACTGCACACAGATGACGTCATTGGCTGAGGATGCGGCCGGCCAGCCTCGATTGGTTCATCTTCGGCCAGAGCGGCGGTGCTTGCTTTGATGAGATAAGAAATGGGTTCTCCGCTGAGCCAGCGACATGTGGAAAGCATTGACAAGAAGAACTGACAGAGTAATGGGACATGTATTAGGAGGCCGTGGTACATGAGGCAGCTCTATACTGCAGGGGTGACAGAGATTGCAATACATGCAGTAAGTAATTCTGGATGTTTGGTGTAAGCGCTACCCGTGAGATGAAGAGGTCAGCACAGCAGATGAATATGCGGCGGGCCGCACCTTACTAGTAACAAGTGTTATGACACCTGTCCTGTCCCAAAAGACAGATAAACGCACAAGACAGTTCCATGCAGCGAGTAAACAGCACTAGAAAATTGTAACGAAATGTGCGATGGTTGTCCAGAAAGTAAGTTCCGAACGGTCGCGGAATGGACACAACAGTGAAAACCCGATGAAGCTTTGCACAGATGTGTTGGGTAGTGTCTGTAGTAAGACCGTCGATCGCATCAAGACGCTCTTTTCAGTTGTGAGCGTACTGAGAGCGAGTAAAGCTGCCTAGAACAGCGATGTCTCCCGCCAACGAGGAGGGCCCGCTGAGAGGCTTCGCCTTAATGAATGCAGCCCACCTAACACAACTGCCACGCACTTCCTTTTTCATGGCAATTCTCAGCCACGCTCTGCAGGGGCGGTGAAAACGCTCTTGCAGCCTTTTCGATAGGAAGTGTTCAGTCACAGCCCTAATTGGCTCGTCCTGAGTATCATCTCTGTTCACATGAAACGTTGGATACGAAGACAACACTTGGGCGCAGGTTACGCGCTATAGACCAGCGCAGAGAATTATCTGAAAGCACAGGTGTCTGCCTTCTATGACGATGGTGTTGGAAATTTCGTATAACGCTCCAACAAATGTCTACATCGGAGCGGTGACTATGTAGTGAAGTATCTGGAAAGTGTAGCTAACTCCTGCAAATAAAATGTCTCTGATTTTCACTGTGGTTTCCATTTACTCACCGATCGGAACTTACTTTCTGGACAACCCTCGTATTAAGATCTGCAGCCCATCGACGACTGGTCAAGGAAATGGTACTCGATTCTCTGTGTAAACAAATGAAACGTGCTGCGTTTACAAATGGGTTAAAAAGATGGCTATTCTTCGACTCCGCGACTCTGAACTGTCACTAGAAATTGTCACATTAAATAAATATCTCCGAATAAGTATACAAGCCACAGTTACAGTATGCATGATTTCCTCCTAGAGGGTGGTTCTGTTCCTCATATGTCATGCCCTAGCACCTTCTTCTGCCATAGTAATTGGTAATGTTGCGTCCGATTCACTTCTCTTGCTGACTCATCTTGTAGTGAATGTGATACACCGTTGCACACAGTGGTTCCGTATTCGAATAGAGAGCTTGCCGGCATGGTGTTTACTTACGGAAAGGCAAATGGCAACGGGCGGCGGGCAGCGAGTTGTATCAGGAGACCTATCTCCACCAACACAGCCATAGCCTTCAATGTTTGCAACACTGTTTCGCCGTTTGGCTGAGACAGGGTCGTTTCAGGAAGCTGGAGACTATGAAGGACGTACCCGAAAAGTTAGGACACCAGACTTGCAGAAAAATGAGATTAAGACTGTGGAAGGCGACCACCGTGCCACAACCAGGCAGTTGGTCCACCACTACAAAGTGAGCCAGAAGATCATGTGGAACGTTCTCCATGACAATTGTTAGTACCCTTATCACTTACACCCTGTGCAGGACTTACTAGCAACAGATTTTTCCCATCGGGAGCAGTTTAGTCACTGGTTTCTTCACCAGGCAAACATGATTCTGGGATTTGTGTCATCCATCCGATTCACAGATGAGGCCACATTTACGCAGAATGAGATGTTCAGTTTCATAACAGTCATATGTGGGATAGTATGCAGAACCCCATGGTATGCTGACAGCGAATCATCAGCATCGGTGCAACCGGAATGTGTGGGCTGGGATAACTGTCGACCGTATTTTGGGACCAGTCTTCCTTCCCCTTCGCCTATCGGGCCGATACTGTCAGCGTTTCTTGCGGGTGTCTTTGCCTCCCCTCGTGGAACAAGTGCCATTGATGACTCTAATGATACATGATGCTACATGATGGTGCTCCAGCCCACTTCGCCGTTAACGTCGGGATGCATTTCAATCGTGTCTTCCCTGGTCGATGGATCGGACGAGGGAGTCCAGTTGCATGGCCTGCTCGTTCACCACATCTAAAACCGTGCGATTTCTGGTTATGTGGCCGTCTCAAAAATATCGAGTATGCAGAGCATATTCCAAAAATGGTTCAAGTGGCTCTGAGCACTATGGGACTCAACTGCTGAGGTCATTAGTCCCCTAGAACTTAGAACTAGTTAAACCTAACTAACCTAAGGACATCACAAACATCCATGCCCGAGGCAGGATTCGAACCTGCGACTGTAGTGGTCTTGCGGTTCCAGACTGCAGCGCCTTTAACCGCACGGCCACTTCGGCCGGCCATATTCCAGATGTTGAGACACTGGAGGAGCGTATTCATGTTGCCTTTGACACCGTTCGGATGCGGCGTGGTCGATGTGAACGTGTGAGACAGAGCATGTTACGGCACGTACACGCATGCGATGAAGCACATGGAAAGCTTTTCCAACGCATTCTGTAACTGTTACTACATACTACAGCGCGTATTAGACCGCAGTCTCTGTAATAAAGTATGACTGAATAAATGGTCTCTAGCATGTAAACCATGCATTTCAGGCAAGAAGTTCATTAGATCGTTTTTTGTTCCGTATCCTCTCATCGATCAATTCTTAGAGATTGTACGTGGTGGAAAAAATCATCCTGTATGATAAATTACTACTACCTATCCTCACGCGTAATCGCTTAAGCGGGAAGCACAGCTGTGTGGAAGCTCAGATGTCACAGTGGACCCAAACTAAACCGAAATAACTTATAGAGTTGTTGATGGATATTTTCTGAGTATTCTGGTATCAGAGACGTATGGTCTTCGATGGCTCGGAACAGAAGAATGATATGATAGTCAATCATTTGGTTTGTTATCACGATTACCCTTGTTTCAGTCAAAATGCATTCACTTCAGCCGGCCGATGCGGCCGATCTGTTCTAGGCGCTTCAGTCTGGAACCACGCGACCGCTACGGTCGCAGGTTCGAATCCTGCCTCGGGCATGGATGTGTGTGATGTCCTTAGGTTGGTTAGGTTAAAGTAGTTCTAAGTTCCTTTTGACTGATGACCTCAAATGTTAAGTCCCATAGCGCACAGAGCCATTTGAGCCATTCACTTCAGTGAAAATCATATAATATGCAATCAACAAAACGTTTAACGAGAACAAAGAGTAATACAAAAGCCCTCAGATGCAAATGTACTGTGACGTGATAGCGCTCGCTGCAGGAGCTGTTGGGCGTAGGTCGCAGTGCCGCTCTTACATTGAAAAAAAAAAATGGTTCAAATGGCTCTGAGCACTATGGGACTTAACATCTGTGGTCATCAGTCCCCTACAACTTAGATCTACTTAAACCTAACTAACCTAAGGACATCACACACATCCATGCCCGAGGCAGGATTCGAACCTGCGACCGTAGCAGTCTTACATTGAACCCAGAGACCCCTATACAATGAATCTATCCACAGTACTGCTGTGTTGTTGTTGTTGTTGTTGTTGTGGTCTTCAGTCCTGAGACTGGTATGATGCAGCTCTCCATGCTACTCTATCCTGTGCAAGCTTCTTCATCTCCCAGTACCTACTGCAACCTACATCCTTCTGAATAGCAAAACTCCTTTACTACTTTAAGTGTCTCATTTCCTAATCTAATTCCCTCAGCATCACCCGACTTAATTCGACTACATTGCATTATCCTCGTTTTGCTTTTGTTGATGTTCATCTTATATCCTCCTTTCAAGACGCTATCGATTCCATTCAACTGGTCTTCCAAGTCCTTTGCTGTCTCTGACAGAATTACAATGTCATCGGCGAACCTCAAAGTTTTTATTTCTTCTCCATGAATTTTTATACCTACTCCGAATTTTTCTTTTGTTTCCTTTACTGCTTGCTCAATATATAGATTGAACAACATGGGGGAGAGGCTACAACCCTGTCTTACTCCCTTCCCAACCATTGCTTCCCTTTCATGTCCCTAGACTTTTATAACTGCCATCTGGTTTCTGTACAAATTGTAAATAGCCTTTCGCTCCCTGTATTTTACCCCTGCCACCTTTACAATTTGAAAGAGAGTATTCCAGTCAACATTGTCAAAAGCTTTCTCTAAGTCTACAAATGCTAGAATCGTAGGTTTGCCTTTCCTTAATCTTTCTTCTAAGATAAGTCGTAAGGTCAGTATTGCCTCACGTGTTCCAGTGTTTCTACGGAATCCAAACTGATCTTCCCCGAGGTTGGCTTCTACTAGTTTTTCCATTCGTCTGTAAAGAATTCGTGTTAGTATTTTGCAGCTGTGACTTATTAAACTGATAGTTCGGTAATTTTCACATCTGTCAACACCTGCTTTCTTTGGGATTGGAATTATTATATTCTTCTTGAAGTCTGAGGGTATTTCGCCTGTTTCATACATCTTGTTCACCAGATGGTAGAGTTTTGTCAGGACTGGCTCTCCCAAGGCCGTCAGTAGTTCCAATGGAATGTTGTCTACTCCGGGGGCTTTGTTTCGACTCAGGTCTTTCAGTGCTCTGTCAAACTCTTCACGCAGTATCATATCTCCCATTTCATCTTCATCTACATCCTCTTCCATTTCCATAATATTGTCCTCAAGTACATCGCCCTTGTATAGACCCTCTATATACTCCTTCCACCTTTCTGCTTTCCCTTCTTTGCTTAGAACTGGGTTTCCATCTGAGCTCTTGATATTCATACAAGTCGTTCTCTTATCTCCAAAGGTCTCTTTAATTTTCCTGTAGGCAGTATCTATCTTACCCCTAGTGAGATAGGCCTCTACATCCCTACATTTGTCCTCTAGCCATCCCTGCTTAGCCATTTTGCACTTCCTATCGATCTCATTTTTGAGACGTTTGTATTCCTTTTTGCCTGCTTCATTTACTGCATTTTTATATTTTCTCCTTTCATCAATTAAATTCAGTATTTCTTCTGTTACCCAAGGATTTCTACTAGCCCTCGTCTTTTTACCTACTTGATCCGCTGCTGCCTTCACTACTTCATCCCTCAAAGCTACCCATTCTTCTTCTACTGTATTTCTTTCCCCCATTCCTGTGAATTGTTCCCTTATGCTCTCCCTGAAACTCTGTACAACCTCTGGTTCTTTCAGTTTATCCAGGTCCCATCTCCTTAAATTCCCACCTTTTTGCAGTTTCTTCAGTTTTAATCTACAGGTCATAACCAATAGATTGTGGTCAGAGTCCACATCTGCCCCTGGAAATGTCTTACAATTTAAAACCAGGTTCCTAAATCTCTGTCTTACCATTATATAATCTATCTGATACCTTTTAGTATCTCCAGGGTTCTTCCATGTATACAACCTTCTTTCATGATTCTTAAACCAAGTGTTAGCTATGATTATGTTGTGCTCTGTGCAAAATTCTACCAGGTGGCTTCCTCTTACATTTCTTAGCCCCAATCCATATTCACCTACTATGTTTCCTTCTCTCCCTTTTCCTACACTCGAATTCCAGTCACCCATGACTATTAAATTTTCGTCTCCCTTCACAATCTGAATAATTTCTTTTATTTCATCATACATTTCTTCAATTTCTTCGTCATCTGCAGAGCTAGTTGGCATATAAACTTGTACTACTGTAGTAGGTGTGGGCTTCGTATTTATCTTGGCCACAATAATGCGTTCACTATGCTGTTTGTAGTAGCTTACCCGTATTCCTATTTTCCTATTCATTATTAAACCTACTCCTGCATTACCCCTATTTGATTTTGTGTTTATAACCCTGTAGTCACCTGACCAGAAGTCTTGTTCCTCCTGCCACCGAACTTCACTAATTCCCACTATATCTAACTTCAACTTATCCATTTCCCTTTTTAAATTTTCTAACCTACCTGCCCGATTAAGGGATCTGACATTCCACGCTCCGATCCGCAGAACGCCAGTTTTCTTTCTCCTGATAACGACATCCTCTTGAGTAGTCCCCGCCCGGAGATCCGAATGGGGGACTATTTTACCTCCGGAATATTTTACCCAAGAGGACGCCATCATCATTTAATCATACAGTAAAGCTCCATGCCCTCGGGAAAAATTACGGCTGTAGTTTCCCTTGCTTTCAGCCGTTCGCAGTACCAGCACAGCAAGGCCGTTTTGGTTATTGTTACAAGGCCAGATCAGTCAATCATCCAGACTGTTGCCCTTGCAACTACTGAAAAGGCTGCTGCCCCTCTTCAGGAACCACACGTTTGTCTGGCCTCTCAACAGAACAGATACCCCTCCGTTGTGGTTGCACCTACGGTACGGCTATCTGTATCGCTGAGGCACGCAAGCCTCCCCACCAACGGCAAGGTCCATGGTTCATAGGGGGGGGGGGGGGGGGTAAAATACTTTTTGTGTGTAATTTCGATTGCATAAATACTATAACCAAAGAAATTAAAAAGTTAGAGCAACAGCCTTGGGCGTCAGCAGAAATTCGTCCAAGAGGGGGAACGATTGTGAAATGGCTACTCTTTATAAGACTGTGAGAGCTTGAGGAAATATAGTTCCCTTGACGGGAACTGTGCAAAATGTATTGTATTTCAAACACATGATGAGTATTCACTAAGTGTTTAAAAGTAGATTATTATGATACTGAAATGGTAAATATATTTCATTAAATATGAAGACAGTAACTGTTCTCGAAAGAACAAGTACAATTGATGACCGTGCAGCTTCTGTAGAATAAATGATAATTAATTGAAACTCTCAGCTGCTAGACTTGTGAGAACTGATAAATGTGGTCTATACTCAACACCCTCAAGCTTCAGGAAGGCGCAAGCGCGAAGTTCCGAGCTGGTCCCGAAAACGCCGTAATATCGCTAATGTTGTAAGGAAGAATTTACGCAGGCCCAAGTAGAAGACAGTCTAGCAGTCGCCCTATACTACTGATCTCTCCCCATGCGGTTGTCAAGCATTCGAACCCTTCAAAAAAAGCATTAAATGGACGAAGTTTCCTGTCGGACGAGGATGTGCAACAGGCAGCTACGGACTTCTTCACGCAGCGGGACATGGCGTTCTACCAAACAGGTATCTTCCACCTGGAGCGTCACAAGGATGATTGGCTCAGTGCTCACAGCGATTTTGTCTGATTGGCGTACCGATTCTGGACTGTATGGTCTTCAAACGGAAACTTTCTGAACGCCCATTATACATTGCACACGGTCTTTCCAGTTTAGTCTGTATTTTTCCGTTATAGCTTTAATGGGCTCAAGATATACTTCTTGTGTAATATCAGTGTTTCCTTTATGCTGCCGTAACGAATATCCTGCAACAAAACGGAGGAACTAAATTTCTAATGATTCAATTCGTGGTAACTTTTAAAAAATTTTACAGGCAGCTCGAATTACAGCTTCAATAACGATGAATATATTCTTGAAAATAAAACGCAGAGGCCAGAGTGAAAAATAGAGAAGTCTATATAAACCTGGATGCATCATCAGTTAATTTTTTCAGCAATAGGTGACGTAACTTCGATAGTTATCTTAATAAAAATAATATGATTGTTGTTATTTGTTTTGGTTGGCAGGAGAGCCAACACCAAGTTACTAGAGGAGGCCGAAAGGCACGCGTTTTAGCTCACGCACGCTGTCGTGAGGTCTGGAACAGGACAAGGAAATTAGAATTTAGAAAAAAGGACGTAGCTGGTGGAATACTTAACTTTAATCCATTAATGGTGAACGTCGGTCTTGACGGTACATGATTCAATATAAATAGTAACTGATAATGGCGCCTTACTAGGTCGTAGCAAATGCCCTGCTAAACTATCGTCTCGGCAACTGAGAGCGTATTTTGTCAGTGAACCATCGCTAGCAAAGTCGGTTGTACAACTGGGGCGAGTGCTAGGAAGTCTCTCTAGACCTGCCGTGTGGCGGCGCTCGGTCTGCAATCACTGATAGTGGCGACACGCGGGTCCGACGTATACTAACGGACCGCGGCCGATTTAAAGGCTACCACCTAGCAAGTGTGGTGTCTGGCGGTGACACCACATTATTCATTAAAAATTTGCTTGCTGGCAATGTAAGCTATCTGTAAGCTTACTTAAACTTTCAACAAAGGAAGTGGTAAACTTTGAACGTAAGAATAATAAGTATAAATAATAACTCATAATTTGACATGCACTTTGGAAGCGGACAATGACTTTGGCTATTTGTCTTTCCCTAAACCCAAGTCTCTGGATGTCGGAACCAAGAATGCGTACCTACAAGCTGCCGCAAAAAAGTACAAAGTCTAAAATCAGTTACCTTAAATTAAATCCGCTTCTATTACTCATCAAAATAATCAAAATATTCTTTTCATAGTGATTCAATGTCCTTCCTCATCTCAAATAAGTAAACAGTAAGTCAACATGTTGCACTTCCTCAGCAGAATATAACTGCGACAGTACCTCTAGGCCTATGCCGTACTACTACTCATGATACACAATTGCCGACCACTCTGTCTCCTCATTCCGTGATTAACAGTGTACATCAAATGCTCCCCCTCCCCCCCCCCCCCCCCCAATCTCACAAAGCAGAGATTGTCCAAGCAAACCTCCAGGCGACACAGCATCTCTGATAACACTGCGCGCTTTTTTTTTTGTTTTTTCAAGCTTTACAGAGGCGCTTAGACGTTCATGAGATCCAAATACTAGAGAAATGTCCATGAAATAACCTACAGGCCCCTTTCAACTTTTTTAGTAAGATAGACGAACCCTGCGTAAACATCCAGTCGGATATAAGAGCTTATAGCGCACGGGTATAATCTAAAACGAACCGCACTGGTGTCCAAAGTTACAATAACAAACCGAAATTTTGCAAGGTTGCCTTTATTTTACCAAAAAGTGTTTAATCAGATAATTGTAAAGTAGAAACAATGTAAATAATACAGGACGTAAATAACTGCAACATGCATAACGGCACACAAAAATGTTCTCCGTTTTTTTCAAACTTAACGGATTTACAGATACATTCCGACAACTGGTTAATGCACTTAGTATGGGGTGTGACCACTTCTAGCAGCAATACAGGGCTGACAAACTATGGGGCATCTACATCTACATCTACATCTTCATGATTACTCTGCAACTCACATTTAAGTGCTTGGCAGAGGGTTCATCAAACCACAATCATTCTATCTCCCTACCATTCCACTCCCGAACAGCGCGCGGGAAAAACGAACACCTAAGCCTTTCTGTTCGAGCTCTGATTTCTCTTATTTTATTTTGATGATCATTCCTACCTATGTAGGTTGGGCTCAACAAAATATTTTCGCATTCGGAAGAGAAAGTAGGTGACTGAAATTTCGTAAATAGATCTCGCCGCGACGAAAAACGTCTTTGCTTTAATGACTTCCATCCCAACTCGCGTATCATATCTGCCACACTCTCTCCCCTATTACGTGGTAATACAAAACGAGCTGCCCTTTTTTGCACCCTTTCGATGTCCTCCGTCAATCCCACCTGGTAAGGATCCCACACCGCGCAGCAATATTCTAACAGAGGAAGAACGAGTGTAGTGTAAGCTGTCTCTTTAGTGGACTTGTTGCATCTTCTAAGTGTCCTGCCAATGAAACGCAACCTTTGGCTCGCCTTCCCCACAATATTATCTATGTGGTCTTTCCAACTGAAGTTGTTCGTAATTTTTACACCCAGGTACTTAGTTGAATTGACAGCCTTGAGAATTGTACTATTTATCGAGTAATCGAATTCCAACGGATTTATTTTGGAACTCATGTGGATCACCTCACACTTTTCGTTATTTAGCGCCAACTGCCACCTGCCACACCATACAGCAATCTTTTCTAAATCGCTTTGCAACTGATACTGGTCTTCGGATGACCTTACTAGACGGTAAATTACAGCATCATCTGCGAACAACCTAATAGAACTGCTCAGATTGTCACCCAGGTCATTTATATAGATCAGGAACAGCAGAGGTCCCAGGACGCTTCCCTGGGGAATACCTGATATCACTCCAATTTTACTCGATGATTTGCCGTCTATTACTACGAACTGCGACCTTCCTGACAGGAAATCACGAATCCAGTCGCACAACTCAGACGATACCCCATAGGCCCGAAGCTTGATTAGAAGTCGCTTGTGAGGAATGGTGTCAAAAGCTTTCCGGAAATCTAGAAATACGGAATCAACTTGAGATCCCCTGTCGATAGCGGCCATTACTTCGTGCGAATAAAGAGCAAGCTGCGTTGCACAAGAACGATGTTTTCTGTGAATTATGTCAGCAATCTCATTTTGCTGCTCGCAAGTCTTGGAGAGTGGTTGGTAATTGGTGACATGATGCCATCCGTTTCCATAGTGCATCCCAGACGTGCTGTATGGGATTCAAATCGGCAGAGCGAACAGGTCACGCCATGCGTACAATATCTTCCATTTCCAAGAAAACATCAACCACGCGTGCGCTATGAGAGCGAGCACTACGATGTCTGTGCCCACAGTACCTCGGAACAACCGCACATGAGGTCCCAAGATCTCGTCACGATACCTGACAGCAGTTAAACCTTGCCAATTTAACCGTACATATTCATGAAGAGGTTTTCGAATGGTCAACATGCGCACCCCCATAGGTATCATCCTCGACATCGATCTCTTTCCACAGCGGTTGGGCCCAAAATGGTGTTCCATAGTACCTCTAGATGTGAATCTGTCGACCATCACTGCCCAGACCAAATCGGGACTTATCTGTGACAGGAACATTGTCCCGCTGTTCGACCGTGCAGGTGGCATTTTGATGCCTCCACTCTAGACGTTCCTTTCTATGAAGCGTCAGATACAACAGGTCTCCGACAATATAGGCCACTCTGCCGAAGCCTTCTGTACACAGTTTTCCTCGCTACAACACGTCCAGGGGATGCTGCGAGGTCACATGCCAGTTTCCGTGCAGTACTAAGGCGGACGTCGCGCCCTTCACCACAGAGAGTTTGGTAGGCGTGTTCTCTGTGCCATACTGCACCGTCTGTGACTGTGTACACAGCCATTGCGTATTTGGGACTACCCGGTACACACTATCCCGTTCGACAGGCGCCCTGATGTGATCGTTGGCGTGGTTGTCCGTTGACCAGAATGCCATCTTGCGTGCAGGAAACGATCCTACGGACATCTGTTTACAGTTTGTACAATTATATCGTGAATTAAACAACAGGAAGGGGAAATCTGTATATTGAGCAAGCAGTAAAGGAAACAATAGAAAAATTTGGAGTAGGAATTAAAATCCATGCAGAAGAAATAAAAACTTTGAGGTTCGCCGATGACATTGTAATTCTGTCAGAGAGAGCAAAGGACATGGAAGAACAGTTGAATGAAATGTACAGTGTCTTGAAAGGAGGATATAAAATGAACACCAACAAAAGCAAAACGAGGATAATGGAATATAATCAGGTTAACTCGGGTGATGCTGAGGGAATTGCAGGATGGATGAAGGGAAGCAGTGGTTAAGAAGGGAATGAGACAGGGTTGCAGCCCATCCCCAATGTTATTCAATCTGTATATTGAGCAAGCAGTAAAGGAAACGAAAGAAAAATTTGGAGTCGGAATTAAAATCCATGGAGAAGAAATAAAAACTTTGAGGTTCGCCGACGACATTGTAATTCTGTCAGAGACAGCAAAGGACCTAGAAGAGCAGTTGAACGGAATGGACAGTGACTTGAAAGGAGGATATAAGATGAACATCAACAAAAGCAAAACGAGGACAATGGAATATAATCAAGTTAACTTGGGTGATGCTGAGGGAATTGCAGGATGGATAAAGGGAAGCAGTCGTTGAGAAGGAAATGAGACAGATTTGTAGCCTATCCCCGATGTTATTCAATCTGGATGTTGAGCAAGCAGTAATGGAAACAAAAGAAAAATTTGGAGGTGGAATTAAAATCTATGGAGAAGAAATAAAAACTTTAGGTTTGCCGACGACATTTAAATCAGGTGATGCTGAGTGTCTAGGTTAGGAAATGAGACGCTTAAAGTAGTTAATGAGTTTTGCTATTTGGGGAGCAAAATAACTAATGATGGGCGAAGTAGAGAGGATATAAAATGTAGACTGGCAATGGCAAGGAAAGAGTTTCTGAAGAAGAGAAATTTGTTAACATCGAGTATAGATTTAAGTGTCAGGAAGTCATTTCTGAAAGTACTTGCAAGGAGTGTAGCCATGCATGGAAGTGAAACATGGACGATAAATAGTTTGGACAAGAAGAGAATAGAAGCTTTCGTAGTGTGGTGCCAGAGAAGAATGCTGAAGGTTAGATGGGTAGATCACATAACAAATGAAGAGGTATTGAATAGAATAGAGGAGAAGAGAAATTTGTGGCACAACTTGACTAGAAGAAGGGATCGGTTGGTAGGACATGTTCTGAGGCATCAAGGGATCACCGATTTAGTATTGGAGGGCTGCGTGGAGGGTAAAAATCGTAGAGGGACACCAAGAGATGAATATACTAAGCAGATTCAGAAGGATGTAGGTTGCAATAGGTACTGGAAGATGAAGAAGCTTGCACAGGTTAGATTAGCACGGAGAGCTGCACCAAACCAGTCTGTGGACTGAAGACAACAACAACAACAGGGGGAATGAGTGGTTTGTTGCTTTAATTTTGGACTCCAGTATAATTTCGGAGGGGAATGGATATTTTGAGTCCTTTTGACACTCGTAGCTGACGCAACAACGCTAGCAAAAGCGAGTCCTCGGAGATTCCGGCCTCCGCCGTGTCATCAGAGCAGAGAGGGCTCCAGTGGGCTCTCCAGCGTGGGGAGGGGAGAGGAGCCGCCCACGTGCGGGCCGCGTGCGGGGACGCGTGTGCGCGTTTTTCTCATGTGTGTGTAGCGGAGGGGCGCATATGCAGCGGTCCATTAGGAAAATGACGTCATGAGATATTTACGCGCCTTCCTTGGGCGGCCCGCGGACGTGACGAAATCTCCGCAGGGACGCGGCCCACCTGGCCGTCGGGCGGCTGCTGAAACTTTTAGCGGGCTTTTAAAAGTTATTGGAATGCCGACGTGGCCGCCGCGCCGCGCCGCTCCCGCGCGACTGGACGGCCCTAAAGTCCGGCGACTTACGGCGCTCCAAACACTGGGCTCTGAATACCGCCTCTCAAATACCTGACAGCGGCCGGTCCTGGGGGAGAACGCGACACCGGCGCAGTCAAGTCTTCTGGAAGCCCGGGAGCAGCACAGTGATCCCTTTGCGCTTATACGCATGTATTTTACAGTTTTTTTTTTCAATGTACCACATTGACAGGAAGGAAAATGGAATTTCTTTAATTCCAGTCAGCCATCGCAGACAAAACGGTGTCGGTTCGTAATGACCATCTTCAGGCCTGATGAAAACGTAAGAAGCCTTATACACTCAAGAGCCAAGGAAACTGGTACAGAGGCCTTTGTATGGCTCCTTTCTGGACCCTGTCTATCAGGAGAATGACACATGCGTGCACAGTGACAGATGCTCTGAAGCGGGTTCAGTCGAGTATGTAGTTCTAATTTTCATCCACCAGGCTACAGTTGCAGACAGAGACATTCAAGAAATCGGTCAAGAGAATGTTTTTCTTGAATTTTCCTGTTTATTTCTTGGATGCTTTTTGTTTCTTTACGTTTGTATAGTTTTGTATATGTTTTTAGTAGTATGAACGATGCGTGAATGTGGTCTAAAGTAAATATGTAGATCATTGTTAAACTGACAAACGCTGTACGAAGTAGCGTGGGAAATTTTTAAGGCAGAGTGAATGCACACGACGGGGAATTTTGTACCATAATATGTTAAGTAAGTTTATGGTAAAATGGCAGCTAATTCGAGTGGAAATTAAAATAGTTAATAAAGTAAAGCGTTGGCCGAGCGGTTCTTGGCGCTACAGTCTGGAACCGTGCGGCCGCTACGGTCGCAGGTTCGAATTCTGCCTCGGGCATGGATGTGTGTGATGTCTTTAGGTTAGTTAGGTTTAAGTAATTCTAAGTTCTAGGGGACTGATGACCTCAGAAGTTAAGTCTCATAGTGCTCAGAGCCAAGTAAAGTATAAATAAAATATCAGAAAGTCAAATATTAATTTCGGGAAAAAGTTCAGTTCGAAAGTGTGTTACTTATTGGTTCGCCATGAAAAGCGCGGACTAACGGGGGAGACTAAAATCTTTCTGCTGCCTTTAAAGAAAACTCACCAATCAGAACGGTGTATTCTTCGCGCGTCTTTTCTTACGACAGTCTAAAGGAGTTAGAGCCCAGCCTTTCAATGGTACCGTCGTCCGTAGTATGAGCTCCGAAGGAAGTTATAGTTTTCCGGTTTCAGTTGTGCTACATGCCTCAAAAGTGCTTTAAAAAGTGAAGGCATATTTATTCCGGTGTTTTTTTTTTTTGTTTTTTTTTTTTAGAAAGTACGGATTGTTAAGTAATTTTGCGCATGAGAAAAGACAATAATTCCGGATGGCATATTGAGCAGATTAGTGACCAAAAACTGGAGTGGTTTAGACAGTGAAAAACTTAAGAGTAAGGCGAGCATTTTCATTTAAGAACAATCCGTGCTTAGTAGCTGTTCAGATTTCTGGAAGTACGTTATCATAAACTTGCTAACGTGAATGAAAGGGTTTGACCATGACTGTGTTAGGATTAGCACGGGCTTGGCGGTGAACTTGTAATTCTAAACTTCGGAATATACCGAATTTTTCGCAGTATTTGCACCTTTCATTCAAAATTAAGACCTTTTCCCGATTTTTAGAATGGTTACGTCGTATGCAGCCTGCTGCGAGTTGCAGTAGGATACGTTTCTGCTCGGCTTACGTATCGGTGATCTGCTGCGCCGACTTCACTGGTTCTTGCTGGTTTAATCCTTGAACGGAACCGCGCCGCCGTAGTACACCTGCCTAATATGGTGTAGGGCCCAGGGAACACGCAGAAGTGGCGCAACACGACCTGGCATGGACGCGACTAATGTCTGAAGTAGTGCTGGAGGGAACTGACACCAGGAATCCTGCAGCACTGTCCATAGCTTCGTAAGAGTACGAGGTTCAAAAATGGTTCAAATGGCTCTAAGCACTATGGGACTTAACATCTGAGGTCATCAGTCCCCTAGACTTAAAACTACTTAAAGCTAAAAACCTGAGGACAGCACATACATCCATGCCAGAGGCAGGATTCGAACCTGCGACCATAGCAGCAGCGCGTATCCGGACTGAGGCGCCTAGAACCGCTCGGCCACAACGGCCGGCAGAGCACGACGGGTGTAGATCTCTTTTGAACAGCACGTTGCAAGGCATCCCACATATGCTCAAAAATGTTCACGTCTGGGGAGTTTGATGGCCAGATGAAGTGTTTAAACACCTGGAGCAATTCTGGACTTATGGTGTGTCCCATTGTCCTGCTGGAATTCTCCAAGTCCGTCGGAACGTACAATGGACATGAATGGATGTAGGTGATCATACAGGATGCGTGCGTATGTGTCACCTGTCAGAGTCGTATCCAGATGTATAGAGATCCCACATCACTCCAACAGCACACGCCCCACACCATTGCGGGAGGTCTTTCACTTCCGTCACGTTGAACGATTGTCTTCGGTCGTCGTTGGTTCCGTCCTTGCAGGATCTTTTTGCGGCCGCAGCGATGTCGTAGATTTGTAGTTTTACCGAATTCCTGGTAGTCACGGTACACACGTGAAATGGTCGTACGGGAAAATCCCCATTTCATCGCTACCTCGATGATGCTGTGTCCCAACACTCGTACGCCGACTATAACACCACGTTCAAACTCACTTAAATCTTGATAACCTGCCATTGTAGCAACAGTAACCGATCTAACAACTGCGCGAGACACTTGTTATTGCCGGCCGTGGTGGCCGTGCGGTTGTAGGCACTTCAGTCCGGAACCGTGTGACTGCTGCGGTCACAGGTTCGAATTCTGCCTCAGACATGGATGTGTGTGATGTCCTTAGGTTAGTTAGGTTTAAGTAGTTCTAAGTTCTAGGGGACTGATGACCTCAGATGTTGAATCCCATAGCGCTCAGAGCCATTTGATCCATTTTTTTACACTTGTTGTCTTAAAAAGGCGTTGCCGACCGCAGCGCCGTTTCTGCTCGTTTACGTATCTCTGTATGAGAATAAACATGCCTATACTAGTATCTATGGCGGTTCAGTGTATTACAATAATATGATTAAGTCAACTTCTTTTGAAGATGGCACTTTGGCTCGATCTACCCGGATAGCCGAACGCATTAAGGGAGCACGACAGGGTGACGAACGAAAATATTGTTCAAATTCAGAATTTTTTTTCTCCATAACTCTCTGTAACTCCGGTTGTGGTTATCTGAAACATGAAATTGACATATCACCCTGATCCTTACAGATGTAAAGAAAAGGAAATAGCGAAGTTATAGATGTTTGAAAACAAAATGGCCAATTTTGGACCCTTCTTTTCTGGCAGAGAAGAATGCTAAACGTCAACATAAAAAAGTCGGGTATGATGAAATGAAGAGAGTTCAGTTTGCCTCAAAGGAGACCAAAAATCATTAAAATCGGATGACAATTGAAGCGTGGGCGACGATAAACAGGCCGAGAAACTTGGTTTTGAGAAAAACGCGTTTAAAGTTTGACTAGTATTCATCATATAAAAATGGGACAAAGCTTGAAACGGGATATCATCGTTCCCTGGTGCACAATAACTATCGACCCGGCTAGTGGGTGGCCGCTTTCTGCTACTTTGACCTGATAAGCCCTCATTTTCGTCGTCAGAGCCTTTTTCGTCGCCGAGCGCATCACCTATCTTCACTAAATCGGCGCATTTCGTCGCCGATTTTGATTTGAAGGGCATTTGCCACGTGCATTAATGTAGTGTGGCCTGCGTTGAATAGACATGAGGCCAAATTTGAAGCAATGTTGATACCTTCGCTTCGGCTGGATGTTGTGGAGCGTGTCTCCAAATGAGACTACTGAAAGTTTTTTCACATTTTGAGTAAAACCGCCCAAACAACGCTCCAGCAAATCAGGTTTTCTCAAATCGGTATAAATAGGGAGAGCGAGCGAGGAGCCGGTTCTCTATTACCGAGGCGTTTCGTGCATGCTCGGCTTCAAATGCTCACAGAATCTTTACGTTTTGGAATTTGCGCATTATAGTTTTGGCAATAATTTTTCGATGTATATGCATTCGAATTCCGTAATTAAAAAATTTAGTGTTTTTTTTTTCGATCGTCACCCTGTCGTTCCCCCTTAAGCCGCTCGCCACCGAACGCCGGGGGGCACACTGGCCGACCACCCAATCGCATGCGCCCGGCGGACTGACGAACGCCGCTGTGCCGGCCAGCCTGGGTGTGGTTTTTAGGCGGTTTCTGACATGCGAATAGGTGAATATCGGGCTGTTACCCGAGTTACGCCTCAGTTGGATGATTCACAAATATTTTGAAAACGCTCCCATACCGTCACGTGAGACAACTCCAGACGCAGACGATGGAGTACACGAATATCGTTCCGGAGGAAGTGGACACTTCGAAAAGCGCATCTCGCCACCCGGTACCTCTAACACTGCAAAATCCATATTAACATGCCAACCACGTGGACAAACGTCATATCGGCCCACATCCATAAATTACGTCACACGAATATCGTGATTTCTCGTCACTGGTGATGACATTTCTGTGACACCCTATACCCTAGTGCGACGTCACATATTTCACAATTTTAAAATTAGAAATTATTAAATTTATACAGCACTACAAGCATTATTTGTTTATTTCTACAGAAAATCTTTTCCTCATAAAATCAACAATGTGTCAAACGAACTTGCAGCATGCTGCAGGTAAAAAATAGGTCTGCAACCTGTCTCATAATTGAAGTTAATGGTTGTATCTCCGTCATACGTAGCATTGAGAAATATTAGTTTTTAATTTCTTGTTGGTGCCTAGTATCGGACACCTGTGTACATTTTCAAACCATCCTACAAGGAAGATTACACTTGAAATGAAAATTTTATACAAACGAGACACATATTCGTAATAGAATTATAGTACACTAGCATACTTAGTTAGGTGGTTACATGCTTCCCTCCCATGCACCGGGCCCGGTGTAATATCCACGACACTATGTTCTAGCCAAAAGATGTTAAAATGAACTAAGTGTACAAACTTCAACAAATATTATCGATAATACGTATAAAAAAGATTGTATCGTGTAAAAATGACGATAATTATTTCATTATTTCTGTAATAATTTAATTTCTGTGTGAATTAAAACTATTATCAGAGAACTAAATTCATAGACAACGACAATTATAATCCTTTTTTTGTTACCCTTGATAATTGTGGTTCAGTTGTTCTTCCTGTGCTAACCAATGAACTGTTCGGACGTGCGACGTGTGAGGTCTGTAAAGAGAAAACCTGAAACTATATTGTTAATTATTATTTGAAAAATAGAGTCGCTATTGTCTAGACGTGGATTTTTATTTATTTCAATTTTAATCTAAGGTAATTAATGTTTTTAAGTGTTTATTTTCGGTTCCACAATTAGGAGCGCAGCCACTAGCCCTAGTAACTGACAGCGGAGTTTACTAGTAGCTGGTATAAAAAATTTGAAATATTTTTCATTGAGAATAGTTTTAAATGCTAAAAAATAGTGAGCAAAAGGCTTAAAGACTTTTATCTGAATATATTAACTTGATATAAAAGGAATCGAAAATAACAGTAGACAAATTGACTATCGTCTGTCTGCCGCCATCTTAGCAAAAATATCTCCGCGGCAGTTTTGAATCGAGAATTTAACAAACATAAATATTGCTAGATATAAATGAATGGAAATAAATTTGCACCGGTGGTCCCGAATCTACTTTAAAAGACAGAATTCAGCTCAGATTGAATCTTTAAAAACAGTGCTCACAGCACGTTAGGTAATATCAATTTATTATTTGCTGATGTATGAAGCCTAATTATTTCGGACGATTTACATGAATTATTTTAGTAGGAGACTTATGTCAGTGTTGTGCGCGGGTAGTATTTTGTGACTGAAGTTCCCTTTGCTAGAGAAAAGTGCTTCCATCTTAAGTAACAGTTTTGTAAAATCTGATAAATGATATGCAATGTAGTGCCACTCCCACAACTTCACAGACAACATTTCTACACAACGTCAAGTGGAGATATCTTTAGCAGAGTGAAAAGTATTAGCCGAGATAATCATTTTTTGAGATCAAACGAATTGTTACGCTGACAATAGGTGATCTACCTGAAATATCATTTATAAGTAATTAAAGTCACGAAATACTATAAACCGGTTCCGCCACACCGGGTTCGATTCCCGGCCAGGTTTGGGATTTTCTCCGCTCGTAGACTTGGTGTTGTGTTGTTCTCACCATTATTTCATCCTCATCACCGGCACGCAAGTCGCCCAATGTAGCGTCGACTGAAATAAGACTTTCACTTGGAGGCCGAACTTCCCCGGATGGGGCCTTACAGCCAACAATGTTCAAATGTGTGTGAAATCTTATGGGACTTAACTGCTAAGGTCATCAGTCCCTAAGCTTACACGCTACTTAACCTAAATTATCCTAAGGACAAACACAGACACCCATGCCCGAGGGAGGACTCGAATCTCCGCCGGGACCAGCTGCACAGTCCATGACTGCAGCGCCCCAGACCACTCGGCTAATCCCGCGCGGCTACAGCCAACAATGCCATACGCTCATTTCATTACACTAATACCGTGTAATTTGTCATGGTTCTATTTTACAATTTGCATTCCTAGTTACATACTGAGCTGCAAGTGTGACAAATACAGGCGATAGCCCATGCACAGAATCTGCCCCTGCAGTAATCAAAATGGTATGCGGCCGATACTGCAAAATGCACCGCATAGGACGGACATTAGAGAAGTGGTGTGCAGAGACACCACTGGTTACCAAGTAAAACGCTAACAGCATGGTAGATGTTTTCTTTTTATTAACTTAATATAGGTTTAAATGTCATAAAAAGCCAAAAATTCTTTTTCTAAGACCACTCATCTGTCTCCAGTGGATCGAATTGAGCCCAACTTCTCCCACTTAGCCACTCTATGTCATACTTTGTTGATGCCCTCCCTCCCCCTTAACGCGTGACGCAACTTATGGATGCTCCCTAAGGACAGGAAGAAGAAGAAGGAGAAGAAGATGTCGCTTTGCCTCAATCGTGTTAGGATAACACAAGGAAACAAAAATTCGAAGATGATCATCATGGACCGAAATCGATAGTCCGGAAATTTATTTGTGATCGTTGACTGGAATTAAGGAAACAAATTACTTTAATTTTTAACAATTAAGTTAACTGTAGATTATGTAGTGAGGATTGAGACTGGTAGTTAAAACTAAGAAATATATTGTTCTGTGTTAGTAACAGAGCTTTTAGTTTGTCCACTAAGCCTTTTCAGCGGCTACATCATGATTACCTTAGGGATTAGGTTGCGACTCGTATTAAATTACTGACGCCTTCGACTAAGAACAGTTACGTGAACAATGGTTTCCACGTGATAACGATAGTGTAACCGCCGAAACGTATATCGCATTATGTAAAATGCTTATGACACCCAAAATCACTTACACTGCCTCACAGAGAATGCGAAGTATCCAGAAGACATGGGCGGATGTCAACGTAACTTCATAAGCTGTACAGAATTGGCGGTTATTTAAAAGTTTAGAGCTGCAGTTCTCTGTGACAGATAGAACGGCCACTAGATCGCGTTAGTGTTGTTTGTGTTTAGTATTGTTATCAGACTGGTAGGGAATATAAGAGGCGTGTACACGGTCAGGATTTGAGTGATCACTAGACCTCCGATCTTAAAGTTAAAACATATTTTTCTTCCGAGCTCTTAGTTGCAAATCAACTTTTACTGGTGCGTTTCATGACAAGTTAAACTGTAAGCCGTTAATTTTATAGCACCTAAAACAGCCCATTCCTACGTTATCGCTTATTTTTGCCTATTTTAGCTTTAAAATATTAAAAGGGACCTATTTATTTAACCTAACATAAAATTATTGTGTCTTCAAGAAATCAGAATTCCGTACAAGAATCGAAGGTGGGAGGTCTGCAGGCGATATCTGAAAAAAAGGAAGTCTATAGGTCATAGAATCATGGCCAACTGTCTTGAACTGATTTCAGATGAAAAAAACACATACTGAAGGGGAGAGTTAAAGGGGCCTAGCCATTGTAGTAAAGAACCTCTTTCCTTGGTTAAACACGGACTGTCATTGAAGGAAAGCAAGGCCATTGTCGAAGTTTTATTGTCCACTCACCAAACTAAATTAGTACTTAAGTGAACCGATGGACGTGTAAGGTGGAATATGTTCATTGCTCAAAATCTGTTCTAGTTTCAGTGCAAGAATAGTTCAGCAGAAGAAAATGGCGAAAACAGTTAGTTCAGTCGTACAAGACTGTGGATGCCAGAGTTCCTGCACTGTATGGTACATGGAAAAATTATGTTCTGGCAAGCATGGAACAAAGAAGCTAGTTGTTATGTTTCATGTTTTTTTTAGTTTTTTTCGGAATTGCGAGTTTCTTCTCACATCTTTCAACGCCGTAGCATTTGTGAAGCAGATTATTTTTTATATATTGTTTCATATGGTACTGAGATACATTAGGAATCAACCGTTCACTCTTATGATAATTTTTAAGTTACCGATATCAATACGAAGGAAAAGAAAGCAATGTGAAAATGTCGTACCAGGTTTTGCTTTTTTTTAAGTGTTGAGTTGTAACAAAAGCCTATTCAGTGACAGGACAGTTGGAAAACTAATACTGCTAAACTGTATTGTACGTTTTCTTTAATTTTTTGTTTTTCTAAAATTAAGTTTTGGTGTCCGGTAACAAGACAAAATACTTTTTATACAAACTTCTATATTGCATCTTGTATCTTTCTTGTATTAGGTTTCGAGTTATTAAAAGTCCCACTTAGCTCTACATGCAGATGGCGCCTTACATAAGGCAAATGTTGTACAAAAATCAAAATTGAAGCAATCGCTTTTAACGAAAACATGTGATGAATCAACAAAAAAGAATCAATTCTGCAGTGACTCGTGTCATGCTGTTGTGGCACCAAACACCTCTTTTCTAAAACTAGAAAAATCCTATTTTCTAATGTTTTCTGCCATCAGTCTCTTCCTTCAGAGTCAAAGTTGCGTAAAAATTATGTGGACTCAGCTTACACTGACGCACTGCACAGAATCTGAGAAGATATTACCGTCCTCTGTACACAAGTTTATAGATCGTAGAATCACGGTCAACTGACTGTTTACCCAACGAAAGATATTCGTACGCCTTGAACTGACCTCATGTGATAAAAGCACTTAGTCAAGGTGAGAGTTCGCAGATACATTGCAAAATCAGATTGTTGGCAATTTGGACACAGATGTGCCATCCAGGGCTTATTTGATTTGTTCAGGACATCTTCCAGAGACTAACCAGCAAACAACTGCACACTTAGTCAACAACTGATATATGCTAATGGCGTCGAGGAAGATAATGTGCTTCTAGCTTTCACTGATGCCGTTGGACGTACAATTGCAGAACTTCATTTGCTTCAAGTATTCTATACATTACATATTACGAAGCAAATGCGGATAAGGAAAGGAGATTTGACCACAAAATGAGGTGAAGTTATTTAGGTAGCTCTCCCCTTGAGTAGCTCTCCTTTTGTTTCGCTGCCGTAAGTGAAAGTTATCAACATTATACGTGAATAACATTAATTTTGTTACTGTACTCTTGAAAAAAGTTTTCCTTATGAAAGATTTCGTTGGCAGCACCTCTAACACATAATAATACAAATGAAAAGACAACATAACACTGATTACAGGACACAAACATTGATAAGGAATTTCATAAGCTGTGAAGAACAAATAGTTTGAAATCAGGAAAGCAAATATTGAAGGGAATCTTACGCAATGACCGAGAAATAGGATTCAAGACACAGGAAGAAAATTAAAGAAGTAAATGATTGTATCGCAATTTCGATTATAGCTTCTGGTAGCAGGAAAGGGAAAGAAGTTCTGATGAGAATGTGAAACAAGGAACAAAAAGTGCCGACAGTAATGTCTCGAATATGTCGTTCTTGCGCTAAACAACATTCATTCTATAAAAGCAAAGAAACGAAAAGTACTGTCTGTTTGTAATCACTACTGCTGATGCCTTGTCAATAAGTGCAAGAAACGCCTGATGAATAAAATTTTCAGTTTACAGACTACTTAAGACAGAGTAGAACCAAAGGAACAAGAAGAGGTTGCCCTAAGTGAGCATGGGACGGAAATTCTATATAGTACCTTGCAGTTAGCGCATTTTTCTCATGTTTTATACCAGGTTGTTACACAGTAACGACGCCTCTAGGCTATAAAAACATCCATATGAGTGCTATCTAAGTTTAAGTGTTAAAACAGACTGTTATGTTAAATATTACAGAACTTGCAACCGAATGGGACTCAGTGGAGAACACTAACTGAGCTTCATTTCATCTTGGAGACAATGCTTTTAAGATAGATTCTGCGCACACCATCAGATCTTTCGACACAACTGGTCATCGGCTCTTGCTTGACTAAAATGTTCCGGCCGCGAGTGCTAAGGTCGATATTGGCTTCGCCAGAGATACTGGGGCGCCAAGTTGGCGGCAAGTAGCCCTCTGCCGACGAGGAGAGGAGGGTTGGAGAGTACCGAGAGAGAAGGACAGAACGGCAGAGTGTTAGGGTCCGGATGGTCCACACTGTTCATTAATAATTTTGCCACTCTGTGGTAATGAACTGATGGTGAAACCGAGATGCTTGGGAATTCAGCGATGCAGTGGAACGATAAGTTGTGGGCTCTGCAATTATATGGACGCAATTGACGGCGAGCTGGGGCCGAGGTCCTTCACGGGTGTTTTTCCACGGCTGATAAACAAGACAGCGGGGGCCCAACGTGAACACGCTGTGCTGTAGCATGTCCGCCCACAATATGTCATGGTATTGCAGAAGAAAGCTGTGGGATGCGGTACGTGTATTAACCTTCAGTGACTTCTGCCGTGTTAGTTTACTTAACTGTATGGAGACTGAGCAGTAATTGTTACTTTTCAACGGAATTTACGATTGTGTATAAGTGTGGGCAGTGCCGGATGGGCGTTGTCGTAAAGTTATTATATTTCTTATTTGTGAACATGATTTTCTGTTATCAGGATTACTCATTGGACAGATTTGAAATTGTCAGTTCTGCGCTGTAGTTCAGCGGGTTATAAATACTGGGATTTGCCAAATACGCTAACTGTGAGTTTTGGATATGTTTTTGTATTTGCGTGTTAAATGAAAGTGAATTCTGAAGTTTGTAAGCTACCTTTCTACCACTATGATTCTGTAATTTTTATTTGGGAGTGATGTTTGCTTCTATTATTGGTTGAGAATTTATTGCCTGATTAATCAAAGCAGCAGTTATTTAATCAGCCTTTCTATGAAGTGTTCTAAGACTTGTTTTTCTGTGAACTATTATTACTATTATTAATAAATTAAGTAAATCAGTAATGTTGTGTAAGCAGTTATTGAAGGCACCCCTTCCCATTAGCCAATCAACCATTGCCAGTTGGGAACGGGCATTAATGTAACATTAGGGGACCAGAGGCTATTAGTTAAGTTGTGGCAACGCTAATCCCGTTGTTTGTTGTTCTTGCTGAAGTGTCTAGTCGCCCCTAAATTAAATACTAAATCCGAACATTGGCAGCAGACCGTGTTTGATTGCCTGGAGGGAAGTGTCTTCAAACTGTCGAAAATTAGGTTGTAGTATACGATCGCTCGCTACTATTTTCGACCTGATACTGCCGTAATTATTCCAGGATGCCATCGAATGTGGTGAAGGACGCGGCTTTATTGAGAAGAAGCGAGTTGATGTACGAACTTCGAAGGCAATGTAACTGAATTGTTGGAATTATTATGGAAGAATACGCACATTCCGGTAACGCTAAAAATTACTGAGAAAAGAGAGGTAAGTTTGGTCACTGCAGCTATAGTTGCGCGGCTTGAGGAAATGTTGGAAAGTGTAGACGATTTGGATATTGGTTCACTAACCGAAAAGCAGGTGAGGAGGTTACAAGCGTGACATGCCCATTTCCTAAATCGGGTGGATGATTTAGTAGGTATGGAGAGGAACAGAATGTAATAAGGGATTATTTAAAGCGAAACAGTGATGGGCTGTCTCGCGTCGGAGGAGTGTAAGGTGAAGCGGGAAGTGTAGCGGGATAGGTCGAGTGACGCCGTGTGGCGGGGGATGCATTTTCAGATTGGCCGTATTCGAAATTACCTCAAACCATGCGAGATTATTTGACAGCATGTGAGGAATGGTGTTTAGATTCGGTGGAGAATATTGTGGAGTTTTTGTATTCCATCACTGGTTTTCAGAGGAAAGCGCGAGCTGTTAACATGACAGACTTGGAAATTTTGAAACTCTTAGTGGGAAAGGTAAAGGGAGAGTTAGTAGAACACCTGTAGAACGCGATTCACGAGAGGCTAAGGAAAAATTTGCACCTTGATTCCATCCCGTGCGTTGCAAGAATTAGTTTATAGGGGGTATGGTAGAGAGCAGGGGGATAATGAAAAGATTGTCGACTTTGTTGAGAGAGTTAGAGAGAGTGCGTTAGCCTTGTGCCTGCCATACTGCGAAAGAGAAATTGTATTACATATTGTTCAGACGACAGACAGAGGGCAGTATCTGGCGGGTCACCGCAAACGTTTGCCCAGCTGAATGAATTAGTGAGGCACAGCCAGGCTATTATGTATGTACACTCACGGAGGGCGGTGCAGGCCATTAATTATGAAAGGTTACGCGGACAGGAGAACCGGTTGGATAAGACGGAATGGAATAGGAATGTTCAAGCGAATAGTAGGAATAGGAAGGAAATTATTTCTACCAATCAGCAGTGGGAAAAGGAAAGTAGGATAAGGATTGGATTTGTGGGAAGCTGGGTCACATTAGTAGGAATTGTCGGAAGAGTAAGCCGGGAACGTCCTGACAATTACAACAAGAGGTACGGACGGAGCGGAAAGATATTCATGCGGTAAGTAGATGGGAGGAACAGGATTTATCTTTTGTATGCTGTGTTGTGAATGAGGAACTTGTGTGTGCGTTGTTGGAATCTGGTAGTTCTATTGTGGCGATCGAAGAAAACTGGTTTAACCGTAACAGTGCTGTTTGTAAGATGAGTAAAATAGATACAGTTAAATACAAGCCGGTAAATCAGTCCAGTGTTGGTGACTGATTGGGGTGCAAGCCAATTTGGCTTCAGATCTAAACCGGAGAAGAATTTTGTAAGCACCAAGGGGAAGTTTCTGGTCAGAGACTAGCAGCTCCAAGACTAGGGAAACACTGGCCCGTGCGTTGGCTGCTGTTGACGCCACAACACAAAACGGATGGGTCTCGTCTGGTGCCATGACCGACAAGCACGGACTGATGGCGAAGGCGCCGAATTTAGTTCAGCGACGAATCGCGCTTCAAATCTATCCCGATAATCATCGTCGGCGACCTGGAAAGAGGTCTCCGTCTTCCATAGTTTTGGTGGCACACTGGTGTTACTCCTGGCGGCACGGTTTGCGGAGCCATCAGTTATGACTCCGAGGTCGCAGCTGGGACTCAGAGCTCACAGTTGGTAATGACTGAGGAAAGCATGACCGCACAATAGTACGTCACAGATATCCTGCGTCATGATGTGTTACATCTCGTGCGACTGCATCGTGGTGCCATTTTCCAAAAGGCCAGTTCTGGTCAACACAGGGCAGGTATTTGTATGAACTGAAACTTCCTGACAGATTAAAACTGTGTGCCCGACCGAGACTCGAACTCGGGACCTTTGCCTTTCGCGGGCAAGTGCTCTACCATCTGAGCTACCGAAGCACGACTCACGCCCGGTACTCACAACTCTACTTCTGCCAGTATCTCGTCTCCTACGTTCCAAACTTTACAGAAGCTCTTCTGCAAACCTTGCAGAACTAGCACTCCTGAAAGAAAGGATACTGCAGAGACATGGCTTAGCCACAGCCTGGGGGGATGTTTCCACAATGATATTTTCACTCTGCAGTGGAGTGTGCGCTGATATGAAACTTCCTGGCAGATTAAAACTGTGTGCCCGACCGAGACTCGAACTCAGGACCTTTGCCTTTCGCGGGCAAAGGTCCCGAGTTCGAGTCTCGGTCGGGCACACAGTTTTAATCTGCCAGGAAGTTTCATATCAGCGCACACTCCGCTGCAGAGTGAAAATCTCATTCTGGAGTTGTATGAACTGTCTGCATGAAGTGGAGGTACTCTCGTGACCAGCCACATTTCCATACCTGTACACGACAGAACACGCATGGCACCAGTCGGACGTCAACTCTGTTCAAAAACGGTTCAAATGGCTCTGAGCGCTATGGGACTTAACTTCAGAGGTCATCAGTCCCCTAGAACTTAGAACTACTTAAACCTAACTAACCTAAGGACATCACACACATCCATGCCCGAGGCAGGATTCGAATGTGCGACCGTAGCGGTCGCGCGGTTCCAGGCTGTAGCGCCTAGAACCGCTCGGCCACTCTGGCCGGCGTCAACTCTGTCCCAGTGCCAATATGCAAGATGTCGGGGGAACCAGATACAAAATTTGTGTGCCAGCTACCCTCGGGAGCGGATGCAACAGCTTCATGACACACTCCGCAATCGAATCAGTGCTTGCATCCCGACCACAGCGGGTGCAACCACATACGGTTACGTGGGCTCATACTGCCATGCCTTTTCTTTTTTTTTTAAATATGATTCTCTTTTGCAATCACAGGTATAACATCACATATCTCGTTAACCTGTGATATTTCATTTCATTTTCTCCTCCCATTCTGGAGGAGACCATTTTTCAAGTATTGCAGAGAAATTACAGCCAATATTCCCCAAAATAGATATAACACCTGCAAATAATGTTGCACTAAATACACTGATGTTACTTCCAACCACAGAGAATGAAGTCATGCACGGCATGTGTGTTCCTCTGAGATGTGAGTGTTTAATACAGGCTGTTTCTGTAAGAGCATCCGAAAATGAAACAGGACATAGAGAATGCGCCACTGGACGATTTGTGGTAGGCAGTCTGGGGCCGGAGAAGCTATCTCCAGCAGACGCGGAAGTACACTTATCTAGCGCTCTTTTCCAGCTTATTTACAACTAACATGTATAGAAGTTCACACGTAGTGTGCTGTTTATTTAAATAAACGTTCTTTATTTTCTGCAAGGAAACAAGGAGGACCAGCCTGATTACAAGGAAGTCATGATGCTGGTTTTTTTTACTTTACTTGTCCAAAAGGAAAAATGTGATGTAGCTGTAAAGGATCTCGGACTATCAGACCATCTCTGTCAAATAACAACAGTAAAATCAGGCACTGAAGAATTCCGTGAACTACAAGCCTACAAATTACATCTATCAGAAATCAAAATAAAAGATTTTCCAAAAGAACTAGAAAAACAAAGCTGGGATGAAGTATGTAAGGAAATCAATGTGAACATGAAATTCTCTTAACTTCTCCACATTGTTTACATTGAACTTTGAAAAGACATTTCCAAAAGTATGCATGCCTGTATCCACATCTCACAAAAACTGATGGATAACAGCAGGTATTAAGAAGTTCTCCAAAACATTTAAACACCTCAGTTCCATGGAAAACATTCGCAATGGTCTAGAATTCTTAAATTTCTGTCACAGATACAAAAAGATCTGGTTGCTGCAAAACAGTCATTTGATGACAAAATAATATATATAATGCAGAGAATAAAAGCAAAGCAGTCTGGGATGTTATAAAAAAGGAAACGGGGAGAGACAAACAATCACAGAATAACATACTGCTAAGGGAGGGGCATACGGTAATAAATGATCCACAACACTTAGAAAACTATGAAAACGAGCATTTTTAAAGTGTTGCAGAGAAGTAACAGCAAATATTCCCAAAATAAATATAACACCTTTAAATAATGTTGCACTGTCACAGATACAAAAAGATCTGATTGCTGCAAAAAAGTCATTTGATGACAAAATAATATATATAATGTTACTTCCAGCAACAGAGAATGAAGTCAATAAAACTGTTCAAAAACTAAAAAATAAAAACTCAGTACGCTTAGGTGAAGTACCAATGTGTGTACTGAAACAATGCATAGGGATCATACAAGGCCCCTTAACAAATATAATAAATGAATCCTTCATATCAGGTACATTTCCAGAGAAGTTAAACAGCCAAGAGTTGTACCTTTGCTTAGAAAGGTAATGCAGAAGACATAGAAAATTACCGGCCCACTTCCCTGCTGTCAGCATTCTCAAAAACAATAGGAGCAATTATGAAAGATAGATTAATGAATTACCTGAATAAATACAATCTTTTAAGCGAATCACAGTTTGGTTTCCGAAGTGGCAATAATACGAAGAATTTGCAAAAATTGTACTTGATGATCTTGATAAAGATGAGTGGTTACAGGCATATTTTTGGGTCTTTATAAGGCATTTGATACAGTCGACCACAAGATTATATTAAATAAATTAGAAGTATTAGAAATAAGAGGAGTAGCTAATGACTGGTTACGATCATACCTAGCAGATAGGGTACAAAGAGTAGAGATAACATATACTTCAAATAGATCCAAACATTTAGTAAAACACTTATCAGAACCAAAATATATTAATATTGGCGTTCCACAAGCTAGCATATTAAGACCAGTACTATTTCTGATACACATCAATCACTTTCCCACTAGTGTTACTCATGGTGAACAAGTTCTTTTCACTGATGGCAGCAATATTATAGTCACTGAGAAAACAAGAGAACTCCTTGCCGAGAAAGCAAATGAAACTCTCAAGGAAGTTTATGATTGGCCAATATGCAATAAAGTGACAGTGAACACAAAAAAAAAACTAATGCCATGAATTCCGGTTTCAAGAGCAAAAATGATAATGTTAAGTTAAATGTAGATGGCATGTCTATCGACTGTGTAACAAATGCAAAATTTCTAGGAATGAATATTGACTCTCAATATTGACTCAAAGGTACTTGCAAACAGAATGTCATCAGCATTTTATGCCCTTAGAATCCTATCATCAGTGTGTAACATGCAGTGTCTTTTAGTTACATATTGTTCATATGTACACTCAATTTTTAGCTATGGCATTCTATTTTGAGGAACAAACGCACAAAATAGGAACACAATTTTCAAATTGCAGATAAGGTCCATAAGAATAATAACCAAAAATACTAGTCGAGCTCATTGTAAAGATATGTTCAAAACACTGAGGATTTTAACTGCTCCATGTGAATATATTTATCAGTCAGTTATAAACATCAAAAATAAGATTGGTAGTTACTGCACAAACAGCTCTGTCCATGACCATGCAACAAGAGATAGACTCAACTTACATTTACCAAGAAAAAAGAAACATAAAACTCAAAACAGCATTTTCTACCATGGAATAAAATTATACAATAAATTACAAAAGAGACTAAAGAAATTGCAAAAATACAGTTATATAAAAAGGTAGCTAAAAAGTGCGTGTAGGGGTTTGATAAAAAAATGTTGTACAAATAAATAATAATAATAATAATAATAATAATCATTATAAAACATTCAACATTCCACATAACATCTTCATTTTATGTTTTTTCCTTTCTAGAAATACTAACCCCCAAGTTATGCATAGCACAATACTAACACCTCTTCCTCTTTCTGAGCTCAACATCTCACTCATTATTGAGAGATGCTGATTCAGTTTTTCAGGAAGTTGCGGTACAGATAATGGCCCAGAGATCGTCAGTGTGTGTGTGTGTGTGTGTGTGTGTGTGTGTGTGTGTGTGCGTGTGTGTGTCGTGAGTGAAGTGTTGTGAAACAATATGTGTACAGTGTGTGCAGTGACTGATAGTGATATATGAGTGAACAGTGTGGCATTACATTATTTAATAAGTTATTTGTAGAAAAGTATTGTATATCAGGAGTAAATCTAACGATTATGTCTAACTAGAAGCCTGTAAATATATGTGCATACGAATTAGCTTATTTTAAATTGGTGCAAACTTGTAAATACTTTGATATGTCCTATATCCTTGTAAAAACAGATCTACGGATGAATAAAGCTACTACTGCTACTACTGATTCCCGCGCCCGGGTTCCCGGGTTCGATTCCCGGCGGGGTCAGGGATTTTCTCTGCCTCGTGATGGCTGGGTGTTGTGTGCTGTCCTTAGGTTAGTTAGGTTTAATTAGTTCTAAGTTCTAGGCGACTAATGACCTCAGCAGTTGAGTCGCATAGTGCTCAGAGCCATTTGAACCATTTGAGCTACTACTGAGGTGAATCTTCTGTATTGTATTTACGTTGCCCCATTACAGAACATGCTTTGAATCAACGACAGACCTATTCATTGCTCAGTGCTGTTCAGAGACTTACAGTGCAATACGATGGGGCAGTACCGATACAGTTTTCCAAAACTCATTGACATGCACTTTGTGTATGGGGAAGTACGTTGCAATGCTCTCGCTGCTTAAAGGCTGTACAGGGAACGATTTACTAACACGCGTCATCCGTCAAGAAGAGTGTTTTTTTCTCACGGTCGACGAAGGACCACTCGCACATCCGATTTTAAAATGAGGTGCTGGAACGTGTTGCAGCGGACGCCACTACAACTACTCGTCGTATTGCACGTAAGATCGGCGCTGCACGTACTAGCGTTTGGCGAGTACTGAATGAGCAGCTGCACTTGAGGTTCGTGCAAAGATTCTGCCTGAGTCGTTGGAGAACGTACCCTTGACTGTTCGTGAGAGGATGTGGATACAATATGACGGCGCACCGCCACACTTCAGTGTGGATGTCCGCAACCAACTCCATGCTGTATTTCTTAGGCGCTGCATTGGAAGGGGAGGTTCTATTCCATGGCCTGTGAGGTCTCCTGACCTGAATCCGCTTGATTATTTCCTATGCGGATATCTAAAGTCACTTGTGTATAAGACCCCACTGCACATGGAGATGAAATTAGTTCCCAGAATTGTAGCTGCCTGTGATGTGATTCGAAACACACCAGGGATACTTGTTCGGGAGCGTTAGAATCTTGTTCACCGATGACATGCTTGCTTTGGGGTTGATGGCCGTCAGTTTCAGCACATTTTATAGAATACAGGACAAATGGTACGTTTATTGTGTCAATGATTGTATTTGGAGTTGGTTGGTTGGTTTGGGGAAGGAGACCAGACAGCGTGGTCATCGGTCACATCGGATTAGGGAAGGATGGGGAAGGAAGTCGGCCGTGCCCTTTCAGAGGAACCATCCCGGCATTTGCCTGGAGTGATTTAGGGAAATCACGGAAAACCTAAATCAGGATGGCCGGACGCGGGATTGAACCGTCGTCCTTCCGAATGCGAGTCCAGTGTTATTTGGAGTTCACTGTACTAACGTAAATAAGAAAGTGCACAGTAATATAATTTTATTGCTGTTATCTCTTTAAGCTGGCTTCTCCGACCCCAGGATCCCTACTCCAAATTGTTCAGTGGAGCATCCCCTGTATCCTGTTAAATTTTTTCACTCTCTTACGGAAACGCCGTGTAGAGCTGAGATCTGCGCACTTACTTTGCTTCGTCTGCTTAGTTTCCACTCTTAAAAGAAGAGTGTAGTGTTGTGTTTGCTTTGTTAATGGCAATGAGAGATATGATGAACTCGTTGGCGACACTAAACCTGCTTCTCTAGAAGGGGGAGAAAAAGATCTTGCCAGTCTCAGTGACCTCGCTGTTCAGTTAATCGGTGGTCAGAGGGTCGAGCCCACGTCCATCATAGTAATGGGTGCAATTATGAGGCTTTCGCTACTGTGTACATCCTTTAAAGTGACAGAGAAACTTTTGTGTTGTCTTTGACACTGTAGAGTCTTGTACCAGGGGGAACAAGGGGGAGGATGGTGTTTGGTGGCTGGTATCCTCTAGCTACAATATTGCTGAACGCATGTGTTAACAGCGCTCTTTATTCATAAGAACGAGAAGCTACTTATCCTTAAACAAGTTGTTGTAGTACAAGCTCTTCCGTAATAGGTAATGTTAGCCTTACTGTTGGTGAAATATAAGTCTCTCTTGTTGCTAGGTACTTACTGACTCTGAGACAGAGATCAATGTTATGGACGGTATTTTGTGCGATTTTATGTTTGCGTACGTACACCACTACTGTATTCAGGTTATTTCAAACCATTGACGAATAAAGAGTGTTGTGTTCGCGCGAGTTAGTACGACAGCAGCTATATACGGGTTGTTAAAAAAAAGTTACTTCATATTTTGAGCCATTGTAGCACAGATCGAAACAAGAAAAAATGTCCAGTAAACATGATCTCTAAAATGGATACCTTAAGACCTATGAGAACTTTTTCATCTTCGCTACTGTGATACACATCTCTTCAATTGCAAGCTGTTTGCTGTTACCAACGATCTACAGAATGTAGTAAAAAGATAGGGACTCTGTGTTGTCAGTTCTTGTGAACCGACTTGCCTACTCTGCAAGAGGAGGTACCATTGCAATAACGGCTGCACGTGTGATCCATGCATGATGAAGCACCAGCCCAATTTCTGCCTAACGTCCGAAAAAACCTCATGCAGACATTTTGATAGTTCGGAGAGGTCCAGTACGTTAGCCAGCTCATTCTCCCCATCTTGATTTGGGATTAAGTATGCAAGCCCCATTACTGACTTATAAACACTGCGTGAACGCGTCATTAATGCCTTCCAGCGAATCTACGACCAAACTTCAGTTTTTCGAAGAATATGTGATTCCCTAGGGCGTTGGACAGAACCATGCCTTATTGTGAATTCTCACCATTTTGAGCATCTCATTTAACGCTGGTTCACGAGTGCAAATCGTATGTAATGGCGTGGGGATTACTTCAGAAGCACTGCCGTTTCACAGTAACATAATGACGTGTTCTCATTTGTTTACTGCCTTCTGTAGTTCCTTTCGCAGCAGCAAAGGGCTTGCATTAGAAGTGATTTGTTTCGAAGCACTGAAGATGTACAAATGCTGTAGCTCGTAAAGTATTAATTTCAGTACCCATGTTCACTGAACGTATTTTCCCATGCTGTATTCCATAATAACATGGAATATTTTTTAACGCCCCATATTTAAATGAAAGACTCACAGTTCAGTATGACCACACAAGGTGGCTATGTAAGATTACAAGGATATAAGAAGCACTTGAGAATGGCGCATCGCCAAAAGACAATGATTGTATAACACACGGTGGAGAACAGAATTGTCTTTTAACAAATTTACTAAAATACCACGCCCAGTTCAGCCCGGGTGTCGCCCACATGGTCAGTGTGGTGTGAGGATATTCTCACAGCAATATACATCAAAATATCGGCATCAGTGGGACAATAAGATCGCTGACTCTTCTGTGCGGTAGTGATCTATAATTCAGTTGCTTGCCAGCCTACGTCTGCAGGTGCCCAAAACGGGACTGACGGGCGAGCAGCCGCCGATTTCCGGGCCGGGATTAGTTTCGGTGCGCTCGCTGCGCCCTGCGGAACAATCTGCAGCGGGGGCTCTGGAGACGTCCCACGCCGCTTCTGGCCGGCGCGGCCTACGTCAGAAATTAAGAGCTACGACGGGGCCTCAGCCGGTAAGGAGCTAACGTCGATAAATGGATGTACTCCCAGGGCGCCGGCAATCCAGATCACAGCGGCCGCCTCCCGCCCCAGGGGACCCGGCCCCGCGCCGCTCCGCCCACGCCCCCGGCCCCCGCGGCTCAATCCCTTTGTCTGCCGCCGGTTCGGCGGCTCTTCTCCTGATTTCTACAGCGCGGAGTGCGCCAGACGGGCAGGCCTCCTCTCTGGGCCTGCCCACCCGCTTCTTTGGTCTACTTCTTCTCCTCCCGTGCGTGCCTTTCCCGTCACTTCTTCCGCAGCGAACGACGAAAACAGGGAAGAAACGAATTACAATGGACCAGAAAACCAACTCTGTTAGCTGTGATATGAAAGCACTCTGCAGGATAGTATCTCTCTCATTCCTCCTCCCAAACCGTTCCACTCCAACCAGGCAACTTAAGGTAGCAACATTCACCATGTTATTTAAAGTAACCATACACTCATATGGAATGAGCAATTGATCACAAGGTGCCACGATAAGTGGACCCGCCAGAGTAAAAGCAGGCAGGAAACATGGCGCTTTCCGTATACAAACAGTAACAGCAAAATGGGTCGGTCAATTAAGCTAAGTGATTTTGAACGCGTCAAATACAGGGAGCGAAAGGCTATTTATAATTTGTACAGAAACCATATGGCAGTTACAAGAGTCGAGGGACATGAAAGGGAAGCAGTTGTTGGGAAGGGAGTAAGACAGGGTTGTAGCCTCTCCCCGATGTTATTCACATGGTTCAAATGGCTCTGAGCACTATGGGACTTGACATCTATGGTCATCAGTCCCCTAGAACTTAGAACTACTTAAACCTAACTAACCTAAGGACATCACACACATCCATGCCCGAGGCAGGATTCGAACCTGCGACCGTAGCGGTCACGCGGTTCCAGATTGTAGCGCCTAGAACCGCACGGCCACACCGGCCGGCCCCGATGTTATTCAATCTGTATATTGAGCAAGCAGTAAAGGAAACAAAAGAAAAATTCGGAGTAGGTATTAAAATCCATGGAGAAAAAATAAAAACTTTGAGGTTCGCCGATGACATTGTAATTCTGTCAGAGACAGCAAAGGACTTGGAAGAGCAGTTGAATGGAAGGGATAGCGTCTTGAAAGGAGGATATAAGATGAACATCAACAAAAGGAAAACAAGGATAATGGAATGTAGCCGAATTAAGTCGGGTGATGCTGAGGGAATTAGATTAGGAAATGACACACTTAAAGTAGTAAAGGAGTTTTGCTATTTGGGGAGCAAAATAACTGATGATGGTCGAAGTAGAAAGGATATAAAATGTAGACTGGCAATGGCAAGGAAAGCATTTCTGAAGAAGAGAAATTTGTTAACATCGAGTATAGATTTAAGTGTCAGGAAGTCGTTTCTGAAAGTATTTGTATGGAGTGTGGCCTTGTATGGAAGTGAAACATGGATGATAAATAGTTCGGACAGGAAGAGAATAGAAACTTTCGAAATGTGGTGCTACAGAAGAATGCTGAAGATTAGATGGGTAGATCACATAACTAATGAGGAGGTATTGAATAGGATTGGGGAGAAGAGAAGTTTGTGGCACAACTTGACCAGAAGGAGGGATCGGTTGGTAGGTCATGTTCTGAGGCATCAAGGGATCACCAATTTAGTATTGGAGGGCAGTGTGGAGGGTAAAAATCGTAGAGGGAGACCAAGAGATGAAGACACTAAGCAGATTCAGACGGATGTAGGTTGCAGTAGGTACTGGGAGATGAAGACGCTTGCACAGGATAGAGTAGCATGGAGAGCTACATCAAACCAGTCTCAGGACTGAAGACCACAACAACAACAACTATTAACTGGATGTCATCCGAATAACACATCTATCAGGGACAAGCTGCCCATGTCGAGTGTGGGTGATATAACTGCGAAGTGATGGAGCAGTCACAGCGAAACCGAGAGCACACATACACTGTGTGATCAGAAGTATCCGACCACTTCGCTCAAAATCACTTAAAACTTCGTAGCGCCCTCCATCTGTAATACTGGAATTCAATATGGAGTTGGCCCACCCTTAGCCTTAATGTCAGCTTCCACTCTCGCAGACTGGAAGCTTTCTTGGGGAATGGCAGCCCATTCTTCACGGAGTGCTGCACTGAGGAGAGGTGTCGATGTCGGACGGTGAGGCCTGGCACGAAGTCGGCCTTCCAAAACATTCCAAAGATGTTCTACAGGATTCAAGTCAGGAATCTGTGCAGGCAAGTCCAGTACAGGAATTATTATTGTCGTATAACTACTCCGACACAGGCCGTGCATTATGAACAGGTGTTCGATCGTGTTAAAAGATGCAATCGATATCCCCGAATTGCTCTTCAACAGTGGGAAGCAAGAAGGTGCTTAAAACATCAATGTAGGCCTGTGCTGTGATGGTGTCATGCAAAACAACAAGGGGTGCAAGCCCCATCCATGAAAAAACACGACCACAGGATAACACCACCGCCTTCGAATTTTACTGTTGGTACTACACACGCTGGCAAGTGAAGTCCACCGGGAATTTGACATACCCACATCCTGCCATCTGATTTCCACATTGTGTATAGTTATTCGTCATTTCACACGTCGTTTTCCCACTGTTCAATCGTCCAGTGTTTACGCTCCTTACATGAAGCGAAGCGTCGTTTGGCATTTACCGGCGTCATGTGTTGCTTATAGTTCAAAATGGTTCAAATGGCTCTGAGCACTATGGGACTTAACATTCGAGGTCATCAGTCCCCTAGAAGTTAGAACTACTTAAACCTAACTAACCTAAGGACATCACACACATCCATGCCCGAGGCAGGATTCGAAACTGCGACCGTAGCTGTCGGGCGGATGTGGCTTATGAGCAACCGCTCGACCATGAAATCCAATTTTTCTCACCTGCTGCCTAACTGTCATAGCACTTGCAGCGAATCCTGATGCAGTTTGGAATTCCTGTGTGATGGTCCGGATAGATGTCTGCCTATTACACGTTACGACCGTCTTCAACTGTCGGCGGTCTCTGTCAGTCAACAGACGACGTCGGCCTGTACGCTTTTGTGCTGTACGTGTCCCTTCACGTTTCCACTTCACTGTCACATCGTAAACAGTGGACCTAGGGATATTTAGGAGTGTGTAAATCTCGCGTACAGACGTATAACGCAAGTGACACCCAATCACCTGACCACGTTCGAACTCCGTTAGTTCCACTGAGCGCACGATTCTCCTCTCTCACGATGTCTAATGACTACTGTGGTCACTGATATGCAGTACCTGGCAGTAGGTGGCAGCACAATGCACCTAATATGAAAAACGTATCTTTTTGGGGGTGTCCGGATAATTTTGATACATAGTGTACCTCAGGTACTGAGGAAGAGTGGTCGTAAAATATCGCACCAAATAAGGGGAAGGAATCAGCCGGGAGTTCCAAAGCGCTACCAGTAGTCCGGCTAGTACATTGACTGTATGTACTGATTTAAAGAGAATGTGGTGCAATGATCGAACGGCGCCTCGTAATCCGCACATTTATGATGATAAAATGCGCTACAGTTATAAAAATTATTTACTTCAAAATAGGAAAGCATCAGTCGGTTTCGGGACATATGTACCAATTCCCTGGAACCGGGTAATGCTTTCGCTTTTTAGAAATCAATAACTTTAACAGCTGTAGCGGATTTTATCATTGACAATGGATAACAGTTGTGTACAGCTGTGTGCAGCGTACCCTCAGCCACGCGCCGTATGGTGGCTTGCGAAGTAGCTACATAGATGTAGATGTAGGTAGATGTCCGTTGAAGAGAAACTTATGCCACACATTTCTAGATCCAGTGCTAAGCAACGCTTGAGGTGGTGCTAATAGGGACTGGACACTGGATGACTGACAACTGACGGATCACGCTATACCCTGTGGGAATCCGATGGAAGGGTTTGGGTTTCGCGCATGTCTGGAGACATCGTGTGTAGTGCCAACAGTAAAGTATGGACGAGTTGCTATAATGAGATGGGAGTGTTTCTTGTGAGTAGGTTATGGTCCCCTTACTGCGCTTAAGCAAGCGCTAAATGCAGAAGGATATGAGCACATTTTACGTCATTGTGTACATTGATATCGAAGAGGAACAGATCAGAGACGAAGATGGTTGTAACATCTACATCTACATAGATAGCCCGCATCTCGTGGTCGTGCGGTAGCGTTCTCGCTTCCCACGCCCGGGTTCCCGGGTTCGATTCCCGGCGGGGTCAGGGATTTTCTCTGCCTCGTGATGGCTGGGTGTTGTGTGCTGTCCTTAGGTTAGTTAGGTTTAAGTAGTTCTAAGTTCTAGGGGACTTATGACCACAGCAGTTGAGTCCCATAGTGCTCAGAGCCATTTTTTTCTACATAGATACTCAGCAAGCCACCGTACTGTGCGTGGCGGGTGGTACCCTGTACCACTACTTGTTACTCCCTTTCCTGTTCCACTCGGAAATAGAGCGAGGGAAAAACGACTGTCTATATGCCTCCGTATGAGCCCTAATGTTTTGTATCTTATCATCGTGCTCCTTACGCCCAATGTATGCTGGCGGCAGTAGAAACGTTCGGCAGTCAGCTTCAAATCCCAGATCTCTAAATTTTTTCAATAGTGTTTCTCGAAAAGAACGTCGCCTTCTCTCCAGGGATTCCCATTTGAGTTACCGACAAAACTGCATAACACTTACGTTTTGCTCTAAACTGTCGGTAACAAATCTAGCAGGTCCCCTCTGAATTGCTTTGTTGCCTTGCTTCAATCCGACCCGAAATGGATACCAAACACGCCAGTAGTACTCGAGAATAGGTAGTACCAGCGTCCTACATGCGGAGTCCTTTACATTTGAACCACTCTTTCCTAAAATTCTCCCAATATGCCGAAGTCCACCATTCGCCTTCCCAACACATGCTCGTACCATATCATATCGCTTTGCAACGTTCCGCCCACATATTCAAACGACTTCACTGTGTCAAGCAGGACACTAGTTACACTGTATCTGAACATTACAGGTTTGATCTTCCCACTCACCATCCGTCCGCAGCAAGTGGTCCAGTGGCTAGCGTTGCTGCCTCTGGATCACGGGGTCCCGGGTTCGATTCTCTGCCAGGGGACTGGATGTTTGTGTTGACCTCATCATTTCATCATCACCATCGTCATTCGTGCCTAGCTTGGACTCCTCATATAGCTGTGAACGTATTCCATATGCTCGTACCTTCGTTAATACCCTGCAATGGGACACCGTGTCAAATGCTTTCCGGAAGTCTAGAAATATGACATCTGCCTGTTGCCCTTCATCCATAGCTCTCAGTATAAGCTAGCTGTTCCGCACGAGCGATACTTCCTAAAACCATGCTGATGCATGAAGACAAGCTTCTCAGTCTCAAGAAAGCATTACGATGCATCCTCTCGTAAAGCAGCATCAGTGAGGCAATGTTTTGTGGATAATAACGTACTTGAAGTGGACTGACCTGCCCAGAGTCCCTACCTGAACTCAATGGAACACCTTTGGGATGAGTTAGAAAGACGACTTCGCCCCCGACCCCAGCATCCAATATCGCTACCCTCTCTGGTTTTCGGCTCCACAGATACTGAAATGCCTCACTGGAAGTGTCCCGGTGAGAGTTCAGGCGCTCATAAAAACTTTGAGTTGACACACCCACGTCCACTAGCAAGTGTTTAAGATAGTTCTGATCAGTTAATGTACATTGTTTCCATGAAAAATTTGCGACGTGATGGCAGCAGTCTTTACAACGATCATTTCTGCTCTTATTGTCTAGGAACTCATATCATTAAGACAACAAATTTCAGCATACGGATAGTTTACAGTGTAACCTCCCCGCAAAAATAATAAATGTCAATAATAGTGAAATTGTAACCTCCAGGCAAGAATATGAAAGTCAATGTTAAGTGAAATGTTATATTCCCACAAAACTGCATAATAAAAATGAACCAAGCGTAACCTGCTTGCAAAATTAAGAATAATAATGGCCCAAATGTAAACTCCCCACAAACATTAACTAATGAAGATTGCTCATTAAACCCACAATAAAATTAATTAAATAATGAAGCATAAACTATGTGTAACATCTGAACACAAATAATTAAACCTGACAAATTTTATAAGGGCAGCGGCGCTGACCTTCGGCCCTGTGCAATAATTAAACCTGAACACAAAAACCAAAATTCTTACATCAATATCTGCTCTTATTTTTCGGCACAGCTCCGTGCAATGCTGGCCCATGTTTAATTTCAATTCTTGGAGGGAACGCATAGGAAGTATTACTTGACTTGAAATGAATCTTTTTGTTTAAAACAATTACTTTATAAGAAAATTATTATTGGGGCAATTCTTGAACAAATTAATTACAATTAACATATGTCATTAGCTGAGCGCAATGCTGCTTCATTACCTTCTAAAACAATATACCTCGTCCTGAATCGTGACCAGAGATGGAAGGAGAGCACGCTGCCGACGCATGCCGACGCCCGCTCAGTACAACCGTCCACTCGCTACAACTACTGCCGACTGAGTGCAACTCGCAACTGAACCATTCTCTCTGCCGACTCCACACACACTGAACTCTCGCGCGGTCAAGCGCAGACTAGCAACGATAAATAACTCTCTGGTCAGAGATTCTGTCATGCCTCGCCATCGCTGTTAATGAATACATACGTGTTTCAACAGGTAGTTGACGGAGGCTGGAAACTGAAGCACAGTGTGGCGTGCACTGTCTGCACGGCTTCAGCAGACCACAAAATGTGTAAAAAACTGCTGTGGTCTATCTGAATAAAGTTTTCTTCGCTGCAAGTACATAGGTACATCATCTCTGCCTCGTACACTGTGGTGCTACGTTCTATTTTGGGATCAGCTCTCGCCGCAGTAGTTAAATGCGATCGAGAGGATGCCATTACATTGGTTCGGCATTGTCACTACGTAGAGATATTCTTCTACGAAGTTTCATCAGAGCTAGATTTGTGACCTAATCATATCTCACGTGATTACAAGCTTCTTTTACGCTCTCGTAAAAGCGGGCTATTGGAGGAAAAAATATTCTGTAGTTTAAAATACTGTTTTCGTCGCATTCACTTTACTATAGTTTTGAAAACATACGATTCCATGTCTTTGCTGTTCCAGTGACGTTCTATTGATCATATACTGTAGCTGACGTTTTGTTAATGAATTGTGACTTATACAAATTTTATTATTGATCATGTACTTTCGATATATCTTCAGTAAATTGAACATATGAGTATCTATGATAAGGATTATCGCTTACTATCTTTAGTTTAATCTGCGTTTAATCACTGAAAAATTATTTCAATGGTCATGTTAGTTTCTCAAATTCAGTTTTTCAAAGACGTTCATTAATATTCTTCAGACCATTATTTTAATTTATTTCATCTTCATTTTCGACAGAACTTCGCTAGTCGTTTATAATTTAAATTCTACATCAAGTTTACCATAGTACTAGAGGGTGCACACACACAGTAAATAGGAAAACGACGTAATCAAATGTGATACTTTCAAAGATGTGAACAGCTTGGCATATAAAACCTTATAGTTCATCAGATGGACATGGCTTGTTTCATCTACAATTCATAACATCTGATGCATTTAGGATGATATATTTCTATTTTCCTTAATGATATACACCAATTAGAGTTGTATAATTGCGTAGGCTTACGTGGCCAGAGTCAGTCGACGTAAAAGTTTTCTGGGTTTGGTAACGCGTCATAATGTAAAAAACTACTGCTGCTGGAGAAAAACCAACGTTTCGGCCACGATTGCAGCGGCCTTCTTCTGAGTCTAATGGTTGCGCTCTACGAAAATTACTTTTCGGTAGTTTTGGTACACTACATAAATGACACAGTAAATGATAGGATTGACGGTAGCACTGCTGGCATAGGTAGGGAATGAACTATATAAACGTATGTATAAGAGAGAAACTGGGAGCCGGCCACTACTCATTTTCTATTTGTTTGTTTATTTTGATATATGCAGATGTAGATGTAGATGTTAGAACCACACAACATTCAATGTTGGTCTATTGCATATTTTATATCCTTATAGAATATTAACTGCAATTAGTAAGTAATACAAATTAGTCTATCGTGTAACTTCTGCGGTTTTATGTAACGAAAGCAATTATTTGTGCAAGTACAGTTTACATGCACAAACCTAGAAAAAGTATGTAATTGTTGCTGTTATTTTACACTCAACTGAATGTTCTTCGTCATGATGTAAGGTAAGAGTTTCCTGTTATTATTGATAAATCCGATATTTGTTTATCAATAACAGAAATATGTTTTATACTAGTACAACGAAGTAGTAAAGTGATGTTTGATATTTTCTGTTTAGTGCTTTTTTTTTGTTTTACTTTTTTGTTGGGGAGATTACGTTTTCTAGCGCTATATGATAAATCTGTACAACTTTCTTTAATTTTATCGCAATATCCCTCTGTTTCACGTTACAGGTCAACAGTTTTAGGGTAAAACCTAAATGAGACATTGAAGTTTCAGTTTTGCTATAAATACTGTTTAATTTTAAGTAAGAGACAGGAAGATAACTATCCAGAACAAGAACGTTCTGTAGATTTCTTTATAATTCCTCACTCATTTTCTAGACGGTTCATCGGTTCTGGTTTCTACGGAGAATCTAGTGAGACACTGATCGCATACCGTAATGAATGCAGTCGTTATGAGGTAAGGCGCGATAGCTATGCAACACACTTAACATACAAGTAACACTGGTACGACTTTAACTGACCAGGAAAGTTATTGTAGTCTACGCTTACTTCCGACAATCTATGGAACCCTACTGTAGTATTACGACTGTAATAGCAAATATCAGCGGCGCAGTAGAGTACAGCTGTATCTCGTCTGCGGTCTGGCCATCAGCTGGCAGGTTTTCCGCGACTGGCGCTACTTAAACGTGTGGAAGAAGAGGAGTCCATCGCCGGTCTCCGCTGTCCTCACTCGGTTAAATGCAACAAACGAACTAAACACAGTTAAGTAGTTTCGTTAATTGCTTTGAACTTAATACGTTGAAGACATTACTTAGAAACGCACAAACTCACTTGAAGTCTTTCAGCTCCCCACGGACTTAGTGTGCCCGCTTTTGGCCGATTGTTGAGTACACCTAGTCTAGGCTCTTACCTGGTACATTTAATAAAATATTTTCCCTCCTGCCATGATCGCTTTCATTTATGAACCACACATAAATTGAAGCGGGAAGGCACCCTGCTATGTGAGGCTGACGCAGTAACTGATGAAACTATGTGGTTTCAGAGCCCTTTGCAAGTCTCAAACATATATGATGAATGCATGCAGACTGAAGTGCTGAATGAAAATTTGTACTAAGGTCGGGATTCGAATGCAGGTCACCTACACACTCAGCAGATGCGGTAACCATTACACCAACCCGTTTCGTTTCAAGCAAAGCTAGTATTCCAGAACAGTTGGACGGCTTCTGCAATGCTCACTCAGTTTCTAGACGGTTCAATGCTTCTGGTTTCTAGGGACAATGTAGTGGGACACTGATCGCATATCGTAATGAAAGCAGTCTTTATGAGATAACGCCTGATAGTTATGCAACACACTTAACATACAAGTAACACAGGTACGACCAGGAAAGTTACCGTAGTCTACGCTTACTTACGACAATCTGTGGGAAACTGCTGTAGTTTTACGACTGTAATAGCAAATACAGGGCTATTACAAATGATTGAAGCGATTTCATAAATTCACTGTAGCTTCATTCATTGACATATGGTCACTACACACGACAGATACGTAGAAAAACTCATAAAGTTTTGTTCGGCTGAAGCCGCACTTCAGGTTTCTGCCGCCAGAGCGCTCGAGAGCGTAGTCAGACAAAATGGCGACAGGAGCCGAGAAAGCGTATGTCGTGCTTGAAATGCACTCACATCAGTCAGTCATAACAATGCAACGACACTTCAGGACAAAGTTCAAAAAAGATCCACCAACTGCTAACTCCATTCGGCGATGGTATGCGCAGTTTAAAGCTTCTGGATGCCTCTGTAAGGGGAAATCAACGGGTCGGCCTGCAGTGCGGGCAAGTTTCACGCGTAGCCCGCGGAAGACGACGAATAAAGCAAGCAGGGACTTAACCCCATGCGATTTCTTTCTGTGGGGTTATCTGAAAGATTCAGTGTTTAAACCTCCTCTACCAAGAAACGTGCCAGAACTGCGAGCTCGCATCAACGATGCTTTCGAAGTCATTGGTGGGGACATGCTGCGCCGAGTGTGGGAGGAACTTGATTATCGGCTTGATGCCTGCCGAATCACTAAAGGGGCACATATCGAACATTTGTGAATGCCTAAAAAAACTTTTTGAGATTTTGTATGTGTGTGCAAAGTATTGCGAAAATATCTCAAATAATAAAGTTATTGTAGAGCTGTGAAATCGCTTCAATCATTTGTAATAACCCTGTATAAGCGGCGCAGTAGAGTACAGCTGTATCTTCCTCTGCGGTCTGGCCATCAGCAGAATACTAAGTGGGCTGAGGTGTGAATGGGAATTTGGATTGAGCAGGGAGGCGAGCTAGGTAGTCAGTCCATCCAGCTGTCAAAAGCCGCTGTGCCAGGATAGCTTAGTGATTAGCGCATTTGCTTGGTCAGCAGGAGACCTGTTTTCGATTCCTGGCCTTGGAACAAATTTTGATTCATTGCTTTAGTCTGCATGTAGTCATCATTAATGTCTGAGACATGAAAAGGTCTGTCGAACCGTATAATTTCATTTGACTAATGCACCTATGCCTGGGTTTCAGGCAAGATCCCCCGTCTCGTTGGACGCTGAAGTGCTCTCCATACAGTCAGAGAGCCTCAGCAATGTTGGTCAAGTCCAAGCTGAGGTGTGAACGAGAATTTAGATTCAGGAGAGAGGCAAGCTATGGTAGTCCATCCAGTTGTGCAAAGCTGCTGTGCCAGCATAGCGTAGTGGTTAGTCCATCTGCGACATGAGCAGCAGACACCAGTTAGAATCCTGTCCTTGGTAAAAAATTTCGTTCATAGCTTTAGCCTGCATATATTTATCACTGATTGAGTAACAGTCTAAAATTAGATATTTATGTCATAGTTTAGTATACATATCAATTTTGGTTCAAGTCCTGTGTATAGTAAACAGACATGCATTTCTCAGGAGTAGTCTTGCTTTCGTCTTGTCAGAGACCCCACGTCAGCTGTGTTCAATAAGACAAATGACTGTCGAGCTGAGATATTCTAGTCTGTGGCAAAGGCCGGCAGGAACGGCGGAACAAAGGGTGGCCAACACAGTCTCGTGGAGACTGTCGGGCCGTGGGGGCCGCTTCCTGTGTCGGGTCTCGCTGCCTTCGCTGTTCGCTGTGAGCGTACACTGGGGTGGTTATGATTCTTATGTGAGTGAGCGAAATTTAACTTGATATTGACTTTTTCGCATCCCATATCAGTTTAGTTACTGAAGTGAATTCCGGAAACCGATTCATGACATTGTTAACTAAAGAATTATGTCTGAAGTTTCTTGAAAGCCCACATGTCTTATAACACTTCTGTCTGCTACTACTGTACCATAACCTTAAAGCTGGAAACAGGTTTTGAAATAAATCTATTTTGTTTTAGCAATTATGGTATAAAGCAACAGAGCAGTGTTACCCTCTGAGGGGAATTTTGTGATGTTGACCGTGTTGTTCCTAACGGAGGTGGCTTATCGGAAATGAAAGTAAGAATTACGTAAATATTTAAACAGTGACAAACAAAATATTGCCTATCTGCACTGTTTAACGGATAACGAAGCCGGTCGCCAGCCTAACTAGGCAAGAGAATGATTAACATTCTCGTTCAAGAAACTAGTTATTAGTAACTTTAATGGGTAAACACACCCTATACTTTGTCACACGCGAGTGCAGTGAACTCTGACACATACATATGTTTACGATAAGATTGAAACTAACAGTTAGAGCAGCACAAACTATTTGCAAAATTATAACAGGTACAGAAAAACACTACCACTTTCAGGGCTTACACAAACTGAGTGGTCTTTATAACACTACCATTAACATTCCCTCTAGGATCATAAATTGGACATAGGTTTAGGTTAAGTCTCTCCCGGTTAAATACTTTACTATTTAAAATGAAAGTTAGTTGAAATTCACTGACAGGTAACTTATCGCTGTCTTCCTAATAAATAGATTATGGTTTTCATAAATAGAGATCTTTCTGTTGTTTGTTACCTAGCATTAGCACACTAGACAAACTGTGGATCCTGTTATACTGTTAATATGCACTTATAATACACAAGAGAGACAAACACTTAGTAATCATGAACATATAATTTCCTACTATGCAGTTTTCCACTTTTACTACCGTGAGACATAATATTAACATTTATGTAAGATACTGACTCACTTTCTGCGATTAACAACAGGCAGTAATGTGATCATTTACTAAGCAAAACTTTATAAGCCTCAGTCTTGAGAAATTTTAATTTGAAGTTGGCAACAACACATTAATAAGCAGTTATACTAGGAAAATTATTTCAGCAAGCATCATTAACTTTAACTCACTCTCTTGCCACATTAACTCTACCTTTCTCTTTACTATGTTCAAGAGGCATTAATCAGAAAACTGGGTTTTAATGTACTTTCAGTAAGGACACTCGGTAATCACTTTAGTTCAAACGGAGAGGACCCTGAGAGGTGTTATGATGAGGAGAAAAATCAAGGTAGGTACATAAATTCAGATATAAATTACCTTATATTTCAGCACATTAGCACATCCATTAAGCTGATCCTTCACTGTACATCATTATAGCATTACGTTGCAATGATTGCGCAATGTGGTGGCAACTGCATGTTGGTAGGTGGAATTGCAGGCAGAATTGCTGGACTCGGTCATTTCTTGGTGACGACGATAGATACAAATTCCAGAATCGTTCCAGCTATTTATCCATCCATCCTTGGCATTGGAAAGTAGCAGAAAAAGCCTCTTTCGGAAGCCGAACAATATGCAACATTTACATGACAGAGCACAGTTTGGTAGCTCATCCCCGACTGGTGGCTCGTCCCCGACTGACTATCAGTTCCACCTTTTCCACCTAGGCCAACCACAATTTGCACGCGCTACACAGTTCCGTTCCCGAGGGGAACCACTACATCATTTACATACAAACTAACTAAGAACCCTAAGTGAGGATCAGCAATTTACATAACAGCAACCAAATGCATTAAATAAAACAAAACATTTACACATATTAACATCTCTACAAAAAATTATTCACACAAAATTGCAATTATATACAATAAGTCTTGTTCCCTCCAAATGAGACAAAGAGTTTAAATGAAAGATATGCTACACAGCATAGAACCAAACCATGACATCAAAGTTTGTATAAAGAAAGCAGTATACAATTTTATGTTATCGATTCAATCACACACATTTACAGAAGCACAGCAATGTAACATTAAATGAAACAAAAGCAAAATAAATCAGTACAGCATTAGAGCTATGGTGTTACAGTCTGTCTACCATTAGTCAGTTTTAATACTATCTCTGGTCGTTTATTTCATAAACGCATTGCACTGCTGCGTTTTGTGTGTTTCCATACATACGTTCTTCCGTAAATTAGCGTGTCAAAACGTTCGTTCGAGTTTCTTGCCACGTGCCTTCATGTGAGTCCATGTGCTGTTATTGTGGTCGTCTCTCGGCGCAGTGTTTTATAACTCTTTGTTAATTTCTTACAGGGAAATGTGTGATGTACTCGTTGGAGAGGAAATTACTGCTAAATTCGAGCTTCAGCGTGCCATGCGGGTACTAGTTAGCTACGAGTTCTGTGTTTTAACAGAATGCGACTAGAATCAGTGCAGCATTTACTAGATAGGAACGCTCTCTCATATGGTACCGTCCACGTCCGGAGGTGAGTGGGCAGTGCAGCCGACTGTCTTGCGGAGGATTCGGATTCGGTTCCCGGTACTGACAGGGATTTATCCTTGTCAGGGAACAAGGGATGGCGATTACAGCTGAAACAACAGGTTCTCGGTTACACTGGTTCTTCTCCTCTCCAGTTTAAGCTGACAGCTACGACTGCTCCAAATAACCGGTTTACGAAGTAACTACTCGTGTCCGTAATAAACGTAGACTTCGAAAAAAAAAAAGATTGTACAGTTCCAACGCAGGTGAAGAAGTTGTAGGTCATAAATAATACGGAGCTGAGGCTGCGCCAGAAATGGGTCTCATTATCTCCTCTAAAGATTACGAAGGTGGAGGAGACGGGCACAGAAACAGTGGGAGCGAAAGGTCACAAGCTGATGACTTCCCTGCATTATCACTTTTGGACAGCGTCACCTTTTCACCCTGCATCAACCACAAAATTAAGATGTCAGTTATTATCCCAGATTCATATCACGTCAACAACATTGTAAATATATGAATCAAATTTACCTTCTCTTCCAAGTAATACTGTGCATGGTTTTCTCCTTCTATGATGTTGCAAGTTTTTTGCAACTACTCCAGTTTTTAATCTTTTAAAGCAAGTCGACTATTGGACTTCACTGCTATCACACTTATAAACTGGGGATAGTAAGACAAAGGACCTCGAGCCTGTCGAAATATCTGCGGTTGTCGATGCCGTCAGCCAGATGCATTCCCCTAAGTCAGTGGCTCCCATCCCGGGTGTAGTTACCCCTTGATGGGTAAAATGAAATTTTCTAAGGGCTAAAATCGAAACGGTTCGATTCTGTTTCAGTCACAAAACTAAATTATTTGCGAAAGATCATTGCTGTTACAACAATTTTGTAAGACTCTGATATTGATTATACAGGGTGATTCAAAAAGAATACCACAACTTTAAAAATGTGTATTTAATGAAAGAAACATAATATAACCTTCTGTTATACATCATTACAAAGAGTATTTAAAAAGGTTTTTTTCACTCAAAAACAAGTTCAGAGATGTTCAATATGGCCCCCTCCAGACACACGAGCAATATCAACCCGATACTCCAACTCGTTCCACACTCTCTGCAGCATATCAGGCGTAACAGTTTGGATAGCTGCTGTTATTTCTCGTTTAAAATCATCAATGGCGGATGGGAGAGGTGGCCAAAACACCATATCCTTAACATACCCCCATAAGAAAAAATCGCAGGGGGTAAGATCAGGGCTTCTTGGAGGCCAGTGATGAAGTGCTCTGTCACGGGCTGCCTGGCGGCCGATCCATCGCCTCGGGTAGTTGACGTTCAGGTAGTTACGGACAGATAAGTGCCAATGTGGTGGCGCTCCATCCTGCTGAAATATGAATTGTTGTGATTCTTGTTCGAGCTGAGGAAACAGCCAATTCTCTAACATCTCCAGATACTGTAGTCCAGTTACAGTAGCACCTTCGAAGAAAAAGGGACCAAAAACTTTATTGGCTGAAATGGCACAGAAAACGTTCACCTTAGGCGAGTCACGTTCATACTGAGTTGTTTCCCGCGGATTCTCAGTGCCCCATATACAGACATTGTGACGGTTGACTTTCCCGTTAGTGTGGAAAGTTGCTTCATCACTAAAAACAATCTTTGAAACGAAAGATTCATCTGTTTCCATTTGAGCAAGGATAAAATCACAGAAATCGATTCTTTTAATCTTATCAGCTGCAGACAGTGCTTGAACCAATTTCAGACGATAAGGTTTCATAACTAACCTTTTTCGTAGGACTCTCCATACAGTTGATTGTGGAATTTGCAGCTCTCTGCTAGCTCTGCGAGTCGATTTTCCTGGGCTGCGAACAAATGCTTGCTGGATGCGTGCTACATCTTCATCACTCGTTCTCGGCCGTCCAGAACTTTTCCCTTTGCACAAACACCCATTCTCTGTAAACTGTTTATGGTTCAAATGGCTCTGAGCACTATGGAACTCAACTGCTGAGGTCATTAGTCCCCTAGAACTTAGAACTAGTTAAACCTAACTAACCTAAGGACATCACAAACATCCATGCCCGAGGCAGGATTCGAACCTGCGACCGTAGCGGTCCTGCGGTTCCAGACTGCAGCGCCTTTAACCGCATGGCCACTTCGGCCGGCGTAAACTGTTTATACCAACGTTTAATACACCACCTATCAGGAGGTTTAACACCATACTTCGTTCGAAATGCACGCTGAACAACTGTCGTCGATTCACTTCTGCTGTACTCAATAACACAAAAAGCTTTCTGTTGAGCGGTCGCCATCTTGGCATCAACTGACGCTGACGCCTAGTCAACAGCGCCTCTAGCGAACAAATGTACAACTAAATGAAACTTTATAGCTCCCTTAATTCGCCGACAGATAGTGCTTAGCTCTGCCTTTTGTCGTTGCAGAGTTTTCAATTCCTAAAGTTGTGGTATTCTTTTTGAATCACCCTGTATAAGTTATCAATAATTACTTCTTCTCAGTTAGTGGCATTAATGCGGTGGATGTTACAGGTTCCTCACACTGACCACCCACTGCACACATATATTGTACTTTGTCCGGTACATTGCTAATGATAAAAGTGAGACATATACGTAATAAATGCAACATACCTCAATAAAATGTCGTCTCCAAGTTGTAGATAGTACTTGCAGTGCGTTTCGAAACGGACGAATTAATTGCAGCATGACACAGCAGTAATTACATAATGGCTACGATAATGCTGTACACATTATTATTGTTATTATTATTATTACTATTAGAGTGGTTAGACACAAAGCATTAACAGGCTGACGTCTTCCAGTTTTTTCCAGTTCAGAAGTAAGGAGTGCAGCAACTAAGTGATTTACAAACAGTAAGGATAAACAAACCTGACTTTCTATGATTTTAAACCGGGTTGCAGTGTGCAGGTCAAGCAAGTGCCGCAGGGGAGAGGAGTAATGCAGGGAAGTATAATTCGTAACAAGAGTGTACCCTCACTACTTCGCATAGTTAGCTTTCTTTTCAGAGGAGTTGTGGATAGCACTAGCGATGAACGACGAATTCCTTCGTCATTCATTCTAAGACACACACACAAACTGTATATTATTCATCTTTCACCACTTTAAAAATAAAAGTGTTCGAAAAAAATATCTTTCATTCTAGAGCTTAGTTAGGTGCCAGAGTTGGTGATAATGTGGGGGAGGGGGGTAACAGATGGTAGGAAGGGGGGGCGGGTGTACTAGCTAAAATCTGATTTCATTAAGTGCTAATAGTCTAAGGAAGGTTGGGAACCACTGCTCTAGCTCATCTAAAGGATGATGCAATGTGTTGTGTTGTGTAGAGTGTTGCCGACATGCGCTAAGGATCTTGTGCTGCGTAAGAGTTTAAGTTGTTTGATTTATTTAGCATTGAGGCACATAGCTTGTCTAATTTGGAGCTCTTCTTCTTTTCTGTCAAAGTCTTTTAGGTGTTTTTAAAATTTTTATGGCCACTCTGTATGCTCTTGCACAGTAGCCAAGTGACTGGACGTATGTAACACTTTGTAATTGGAGATTCGAATTTGATCGTTCCCTGGTCACAAGGCGACGATAGTTCTTGTGGTTTTTAAGCCGGGTGTTGATGCTTCTGTATGCAGTCCTTATTTCCACTTTATTGCATATCCTTGGGATTTATTATACACTCCCCGTAGCAAATAGTGGGCACAGCATTCCCGACAATTTAAACACTGTATCAATATGGTGTTTATTATCACTGTGCAGACTCGATCTGTAACTTTTTGTAAGAGTGACAGAAATACGTTCCCTTTGGCTGGTTCTTTTTACACAGAACTTCCAGTATTTTAAGATCTAGTGCTCTGTTTATTTATTTGCCTGAGCAGCCACTTCTCTTGAAAGAAATGTCAGTATAGAAAAATTTGAAGAAGCATCCCATGGGACGGCCAAGAAAAAATTTGCTTTTTCATCAGTTAACGTAGAGGAAGGTATCAGTTGTGATAAGGCTGTGACAGTACCTATGACGACGGGTACTACAAGGAATGTTAAGAAAGGTAGGAAGATATATTTGCTCAGCAAGGGTGACAGGATACATATTTCAGAATATCTCAGCAATCAGCATCAAATATTCGGTGATGAGGATTAAGATGTGGAGAACAAACGGAAAAAATTTAAAGACATCGTTCATTATGCCCTAGACATGTATGTTCCGAGTAAGGCTTTAAAGGATGGGAATGATGCAACATGATTTAATAGCCGTGTCAGAAAAGTGCTACGTAAACAAAGAGCACTTCATCTCAGATTCAAGAGAAGTAAAAACCTAACTGACAAATAAAAGCTGAACGAAGCAAAAATGAGAGCAAGGAGAGCAATGGGAGAAGCGTTCAATGATTTCGAAAGTAAGACGTTGTCAGCCGACGTTGGTAAAAACCCTAAGAGATTTTTGTCGTATGTAAAATCAGTAACGCACTATTCGCGAGTGGAACAGGGTTGGAGGGATCAGGTAGTGGTACCGAAAGTACCCTCCGCTACACACCACTGGGTGGCTTGCGGAATATGATGTAGATGTAGATGTACTTGTTGGATCTGGCATGTTGATGATATTTTCGTCTTCCATAAGTGAGGGACTGAGAAGTGCCTTTCAGAAACTGAACGTTTGGAGCACACGTTTGTAGGATGATAAACACAAAACAACGTGCTTTCAATGAGAAACCACACAGAAATCTGAAAGTACGTTGTTCGTATATGAAACAAAGAGGCTTATTTTTTATGATGACAGAGGCGCACAAAATATCGTTATGTGAAAGGATAAGTTAGTTGCGCAGGTGCTCATGTATCAAAATACGAAGGACTTCTTAGGTGCGATGTCAGTCCTTTTTCTGTTTACAAAACTGTACAGATCTTACCCATTTCGGCGTTTTCATCTCTGTTGCATTCCCTTTTTCTTTAATTTGTTCCAACATCTTCGCCCATACTTTTACGAGGAGTACGCTTTGTTTATACTGCCAGTTTCAAACTTATTTTCTTAATTAAAATATTAATTAATATTTACTTTTACATATCCTTAGTAAGCCAAAATGCTGCTCTATGCAAAGACTTACAAGACATCCATAATACCGCAGGCACAGAATAATTCAAAAATGTAGTTTGTATGTTCATATAATTTGCTTCATTTCTGGTAGTACTGTCAAATAATATTGGACAATGTGTACGTACGAGCCCTTGTAAAAATTGGCCTTTACAAAATACCGATAAATTACTGAATTTCTAAGTAAATACTTCCTGATGAATTGCTGTGTACAAAAGTTCTTTCGCGCCTTTCCCCTACGCATAAGGTTTGGTTCACTAAACACTGCTTTCTGCGAAAATAATTACCGAATTTTTAATACTTGTTTATCACACGTATTAAAAATTCCTGTTTGCCGGTTTGGCATATGTCCAATAACATTTCAACAAATCTTATATCAAACAGTTAATTTATTTGTGAGACCTACTTTCACTGTTCTCTGCCTTCATATGTTTCTCATATGTGGATATATGGGTGCACCTCTCTCTCTTTTCTTGTGTGGGTGTGTGCGTGTGTGGGCGTTTGTGTGTATCTTAAGTAAGATTCCTACAGATTTTCAGCAATAGAGCTACCTACGTTGTTTGTATTCTTCCGTTATGCTTTGGTAATTAGTGCCGCTGTTAATTAGGTGCGAACATCCATTTCATCGTATCTCGTCTAAGTCTCTTCAGGTTTTAGTATCGCATAGTTTTACCGTTCTCAACTACCGTGTCATTTTTATCGTACCGATTACCTGCTATAAGGGTTGTCTCAGTTCTGTAACTGAATATGCGCGGTCATCCCAACAAAAGGCCAATTCTTCTGATGAAACGCCTACGCTTCAAAAATTCATTGTAATACCTTTTCAATTCACTCTCTACATTCCACTTCTGAATAGCTCTTGTATTTCACATTTCCCCATTCTCTACAAATTATTATTGTATTCAAGCTTCTTTTTTTCTATTTTGCTAAACTGCTTATGCGCCCATCACGCAGTCTATATAAAACTGGAATTCTAATATCTCTTTTGCTTCATCTGAATGTCACCGACTCTGTATGATTTACTTCCATTTTAACGTTTAAATCGCTTTTATTTTATCGAGCTGTGGTGAAAGACTGGACCTGCATTCGTGAGGGCAATGGTTTCAGTCCCATCCCGGCCGTCAAGGCTTCGCTTTCCCTAGATTTTCCTGAGCTTCTTAATGACCAGTCTGGATGTTTCATACAAAAAGCACATGGCCAAGTTTTATTTCTAAGGCAGCCAGTTTATGTACCTCATTTAATGTTCATCTCCCTAAAATAGAGCAGCGGTTCTTCTCGCATGCAAATCGTGTCTGTACAACATTAATTGAGCCGTGTTGAAAGGGAGTGGAAGGACAAAATACAAGCAAAAACCAAAATCACTAGAAAAATTCTAAAATAAAAATGAAATATAATGTTTTTAAGGTGTGTATCAAACTATTCCACTTGATCTGACTATTACGAAACTTAAATTCAATTTTGGCTAGACAAAGTATTGCAAGAGTTGCCAATATGTCTTTATCGTCTACATAATTAACAAAAAGTATTTAAAACATCATCCTTCAAGTAAAATTAGCTATGGTATTTTGATCTCGTCTTTCGACTGAAATACTTTAATTTCTTCAAAAGACTTTCTAAAAAAGAGTCCGAATTACGAGGAGCAGCGCTCCCCCACAAAATCAGTTATGTCATGTGCGATAATTGTGATTTATAATGCACATCAGTAAAGCTGGTGATTTTTTAAGAAGAGAAACGAATTATGGAACCCTGATCCACACGAAAATTGCTGACAAAGTAAATATGAGTAAAAGATCGATATGAGAATGGATCGAAAATTGCAACCAATATTATGTACCGGCCGAAAGCAATGACGAATCATGGGCAGGAGGGGGGGGGGGGGGGGAAGGTTATGAGGCTGAAGAACTACATGTGTTTCTTCTTAATTTCCTAAAATAAAAATATTCTCTGCAACATAGCTTCCAGGCTTAACAGTCTCGAAAATTTTCTGTCTATTGTAGTCGTTTCAATCTCACTTTGTGGTGCTACTTTTATTAATTTCAGCCATTCCTGTTTCAAGCCGTTATTTGCAGTCATGTATGTTAAATAAAGGATTAAAATATTTTAAGTATCTGCAATGTGAATAAGATAACACTGCCATCACCATAAAAAGAATCTCGATTTTTATTCAAGTAATACCTTTGAAATCGAAGTCACCTTTAACCAATACTTTTAGCCTTAGTAATTGTACTAAGTGCCACTTCGTGTAGAAATGTGGACTGTCGGTCGGCGTTCTTGACGAATTATAATTTCAGTATCCGCAAATAAAAACCTATTTTATTGGTTAACAGATTTCGAATCCGATGCATATATAGACGACATTATAAATTCCTTTACACATTTCGACACGGACTTAAGGAACCATACAGAGCAGATGCCACTCAGTAACTTTGGCTTGCACCGAAGTCAACAAACAGATAACACTTTCAGAAAACCAGGTATCAGAATATGCCCTATGAAGAAAGTTTTATTTAAAAGATAGAGCTGTATTTTCATTTCAATGACTGTATTAAATAACAATATCATTTTGTATCGAATAAAATAACATCATTTCTCCTGCCGTAGTATTCCGCGAAAGCAATTTCAGACACTTTTGCATTTCACTCATGTTAGCTACGTATTAGGTAGGAGTAAATTACGAGGTGCATTCAAGTTCTAAGGCCTCCGATTTTTTTTCTCCAGGCTGGAAAGAGATAGAAACATGCGCATTGTTCTAAAATGAGGCCGCGTTCATTGTCAATATGTCCCAGAGATGGCAGCACCGTACGGCAGATGGAATTTTACTGCCAGCGGCGAGAATGAGAACTGTTTTAAATACTTAAAATGGCGACGTTTTCCTTACTTGAACAGCGTGCAATCATTCGTTTTCTGAATTTGCGTGGTGTGAAACCAATTGAAATTCATCGACAGTTGAAGGAGACATGTGGTGATGGAGTTATGGATGTGTCGAAAGAGCATTCGTGGGTGCGACAGTTTAATGAAGGCAGAAAATCGTGTGACAGCAAACCGAAACAACCTCGGGCTCGCACAAGCCGGTCTGACGACATGATCGAGAAAGTGGAGAGAATTGTTTTGGGTATCGCAGAATGACTGTTGAACAGATCGCCTCCAGAGTTAGCATTTCTGTGGGTTCTGTGCACACAATCCTGCATGACGACCTGAAAATGCGAAAAGTGTCATCCAGGTGGGTGCCACGAATGCTGACGGACGACGACATGGCTGCCCGTGTGGCATGTTGCCAAGCAATGTTGACGCGCAACGGCAGCATGAATGGGACTTTCTTTTCGTCGGTTGTGACAATGGATGAGACGTGGATGCCATTTTTCAATCCAGAAACAAAGCGCCAGTCAGCTCAATGGAAGCACACAGATTCACCACCACCAAAAAAATTTCGGGTAACCGCCAGTGCTGAAAAAATGATGGTGTCCATTTTCTGGGAAAGCGAGGGCGTAATCCTTACCAATTGCGTTGCAAAGGGCACTACGGTAACAGGTGCATCCTACGAAAATGTTTTGAAGAACACATTCCTTCCTGCACTGCAACAAAAACGGCCGGAAGCGTGTGCTGTTTCACCAAGACAACGCACCCACACATCGAGCTAACGTTACGCAACAGTTTCTTCGTGATAACAACTTTGAAGTGATTCCTCATGCTCCCTACTCACCTGACCTGGCTCCTAGTGACTTTTGGCTTTTTCCAAAAATGAAAGACACTCTCCGTGGCCGCACATTCACCAGCCGTGCTGCTATTGCCTCAGCGATTTTCCAGTGGTCAAAACAGACTCCTAAAGAAGCCCTCGCCGCTGCCATGGAATCATGGCGTCAGCGTTGTGAAAAATGTTTACGTCTGCAGGGCGATTACGTCCAGAAGTAACGCCAGTTTCATCGATTTCGGGTGAGTAGTTAATTAGAAAAAAAATCGGAGGCCTTAGAACTTGAATGCACCTCGTATAACTTGTAGCGTTGACCAGTTCGAAGTCACCTTCTGGCCAGTTCATTGTAAATTTGATACAAATGTAAACATTACACACTGAATTCTTCCGCACTAGCTATTGCCTCATTGCGTTCACTATTCAATGGTGGTAAACAACCTCACTTGCGCAGTGCTGAAACCACTCTCACTTCATACTTCACATCGATCATCCGTGACGGTGGACACTACACACGGGAGTAACAAGGTTCAGTCGTGGTGTTTATTAGGTAATGAAGTTAAATTAAGCCTGTTGTGACACAATTATTCATTTACCGCTGATGCTGTCAGTTGCTGTACTTGAGCATAAGTCTGGAGACATATACCAGCTTGTTCGTTCAGAACTAACATTCCACGGCATTTACACCTGAATTGGCCATTATTAAGTACAGTTTCAGGTTATATATGGTCCAGTCACTTCAGTGTGACCACTGCCAATATTCGACGTCATTGTGTAAGAAACACTCGCGAACGGCAGGCGGCAGCACCATCACTGGGGGGTATACAAAGCCTGTTGAGGGGACGTGGAAAGCCAGTGGAGTTGTTGTCGTGTTGCAGAAACGGAATGATTTGTCTGGCGTCCAAAGGGACAATGGCTTCAGACTAACTGCGGACAAATTTCCGAAACAGGTGAGTTTGTGAACTGTTTACGTGCAGCCGTGGTTAAAGTATACTGTGTGTGGCAAAATGGCCCAATCGAAAATCGTTGCCAAGGCACCTGTGGTGCACCACGGGCCATAGATTACAAGGGTGAACGTCGGCTGTGGAGTTGAATACGGGCGATTAGAAGCGCAACTGTTGAGCAACTGATCGCTCAGATGATGGTTCACCATGGACCATAGACGACAGGGTGAATGACGGCTGTGGAGTTGTATACGGGCCAATAGACGTGCAACTCTTGAGCAATTGATCGCTCAGATAATGGTTCACCGTGGGCCATAGACGACAGGGTGAAGGATGGCTGCACAGTTGTACGGGCGATTAGACGTGCAACTGTTGAGCAACTGATCGCTCAGATGATGGTTCACCACGGGCCATAGATGACAGAGGTGAATGACAGCTGCAGAGTTGTATATGGCTGATTAAACGACGACTCTTGAGCAACTGATCAGTCAGATGATGGTTCAGCATGGGCCATAGACGACAGGGTGAATGACGGCTGGAGAGCTGTATACGGGCGAATAGACGTGCAACTCTTGAGCAACTGATTGCTCAGATGATGGTTCACCACGGACCATAGATGACAGAGGTGAATGACAGTTGCAGAGTTGTATATGGCTGATTAAACGACGACTCTTGAGCAACTGCTCAGTCAGACGATGGTTCAGCATGGGCCATAGACGACAGGGTGAATGACGGCTGGAGAGTTGTATACAGGCGAATAAACGTGCAACTCTTGAGCAACTGATTGCTCAGATGATGGTTCACCACGGACCATGGACGACAAGGTGAATGACGGCTGGAGAGTTGTATACGGGCGAACAGACGTGCAACTCTTTAGCAACTGATCGCTCAGATGATGGTTCACGATGGACCATGGACGACAAGGTGAATGACGGCTGCAGAGTTGTATATGGGCGAATAGACGTGAAACTCTTGAGCAACTGATCGCTCAGATGATGGTTCACCATGGACCATAGACGAATAGACGATAGGGTGAATGACGGCTGCAGAGTTGTATACAAGCGAATAGACGTGCAACTCTTGAGCAACTAATCGCTCAGATGATGGTTCACCATGGACCATAGACAACAGGGTGAATGACGGCTGCAGAGTTGTATACGGGCGAATAGACGTCTGACTGTTGAGCAACTGATTCGTCAGATGATTGTTCACCATGGACCATAGATGACAGGGTGAATGATAGCTGCAGAGTTGTATACGGGCGAATAGACATGCAACTCTTGAGCAACTTATCGCTCAGATGATGGTTCAACATGGACCATAGACAAATAGACGACAGGGTGAATGACGGTTGCAGAGTTGTATACGGCTGAATAGACAAGCAACTCTTGAGCAACTGATCACACAGGTGATGGTTCACCATGGGCCATAGACGACAAACTATGGCTGCAGATTTGTACAAGGCCGATTAGACGTGCAACTGTTGGGCAACTGACCGCTCAGATGAACCAAGAGGCTACCAACAGCGTCTCCTCAACGACTGTTCAGCGAACATTACTGCATATGGGCCTCTGCACTAGGCGTCTGATTCATGCACCCTTGCTGACTGCTGTACATCGGCGACGAAGGCTTGAGTTTTCACACCACACCGAAAATGGACGTCCACTGACTGGTGACAGGTGACCTTTTCAGGTGAATCACATGTTATGCTTCATCAGAAACATGGCCGTTGGCGTGTACAGCTTGAGACGTCTGAAACTAAACACCCTGCAACAATCGTCGGAAGAGTATGATGTGGGGAACGTTCTCTGGCATTTTCTAGGTGATATCGTCAGTATAGAAGATTCGTCAACAAACACATGTATACAGCTATCCATGGGGACCATGTCCACATACATATTCCAATATTGGCGCTGGCATCAAATCTAAACTGATTCTGGTCGTATGTGAAGTATGTTAGCGGCAAGAAACAATCAATACCTTTTCTGCGCGATAGCAATGGAGATACTATCGAAGACAGTGCTGCCAAAGCAGACTTACTAAATCCAGGCTTCTGAAATGCCTTCACAAAAGGAGACAAAGTAAATATTCCAGAATTCGAATCGAGTACAGCTGCCGGCATGAGTAACGTAGAAGCAAATATCCTCGGTCGTGATGGCTGGGTGTTGTGTGATGTCCTTAGGTTAGCTAGATTTAAGTAGTTCTAAGTTCTAGGGGACTAATGACCATAGATGTTAAGTCCCATAGTGCTCAGAGCCAGAGCCAAATATCCTCGGAGTAGTTAAGCAACTTAAATCACTTAATAAAAGCAAGTCTTCTGGTCCATACTGTATACCAATTAGGTTCCTATACTGATGTATTAGCTCAATACTTAACAATCATTTACAACAGTTCGTTCGACGTAAGATCCGTACCCAAAGACTGGAAAGTAGCACAGGTCACACCAATATTCAAGAAAGGTCGTAAGAGTAATTCACTAAATTACAGGCCCATATCGTTAACGTTGATATGCACTAGGATTTTGGAACATATATGGTGTTCGAACATTATGAATTTCCTCGAAGATAACGGTCTATTGACACACAGTTTAACGTGGGTTTAGAAAACATCGTTCCTGTGAAACACAACTATCTCTTTATTCATATGAAGTGTTAAGTAATATTGACAAGGGATTTCAGATCGATTCTGTATTTCTGGATTTCCGAACGGCTTTTGACACTGTACCACAGAAGCGGATCGTAGTGATATTGCGTGCTTATGGAATATCGTCTCAGTTATGTGGATTTGTAATTTCCGGTCAGAGAGCTCAAAGTTCGTAGTAATTGACGGAAAGTCATCGAGTAAAACAGAAATGATTTCTGGCGTTCCCCAAGGTAGTGTTATAGTCCCTTTGCTGTTCCTTATCTATTTAAACGATTTGGGAGACAACCTGAGCAGCCGTCTTCGGTTGTTTGCAGATGACGCTGCCGTTTATTGACTAATAAAGCCATCAGAAGATCAAAACAAACTGCACAACGATTTAGAAAAAATATCTGAATGGTGCGAATAGTGGCAGTTGACCGTAAATAACGATAAGAGTGAGGTCATCCACATGAGTGCTAAAAGGAACTCGTTAAACTTCGGTTACACGATAAATCAGTCAAATCTAAAGACTGTAACTCCAACTAAATACCTAGGTATTACAATTACGAACAACTTAAATTGGAAGAAACACATAGAAAACGTTGTGGGGAAGGATAATGAATGACTGCGTTTTATTGGCAGGGCACTTAGAAACTGTAACAGACCTAGACTAAGTACACTGCCTACGCTATGCTTGTCCGTCCTTTTTTAGAATACTGCTGCGCTGTGTGGGGGGTCCTCACCACTTACCAAATAGGACTGACGGAGTACATAAAAAAAGTTCAAAGAAAGGCAGCAGGTTTTGTATTATCGCGAAATATGGGAGAGGGTGTCACAGAAATGATAGAGGATTTGGTCTGCACATCATTAAAAGAAATTCCAATCACCAACTTTCCCCTCCGAAAGCGATAATATTTTGTTGACACCGACATAAATAGGGAGGAACGATCACCACGATAAAATAAGGGAAATCAGAACTCGTACGGAAAGATATAGGTGTTCATTCATTCCGCGTGCTATACGAGATTGGAATAATGCAGAATTGTGAAGGAGGTTCGATGAGCCATCTGCCAGGCACTTAAATGTGATTTGCAGAGTGTCCATGTAGATGCATATGTAGATCAGGACAATGCAACGTGTGACACAGTTCCTGTTGTACCTGCGGAGTTCGAAGAGCACCCTGATGGACTTAACGTACTCCGCTGTTCACGGAACTCGCCGGATTTAAAGCCAATCGAGAATTTGTGGGACCGTCTCGATCGGGCTATACGAGACATGGAACCTCAGCCGAGAAACCTCTGCTGGAGTCGGTATGGGTCCATGTTGTGTGTATACACTCCTGGAAATGGAAAAAAGAACACATTGACACCGGTGTGTCAGACCCACCATACTTGCTCCGGACACTGCGAGAGGGCTGTACAAGCGATGATCACACGCACGGCGCAGCGGATACACCAGGAACCGCGGTGTTGGCCGTCGAATGGCGCTAGCTGCGCAGCATTTGTGCACCGCCGCCGTCAGTGTCAGCCAGTTTGCCGTGGCATACGGAGCTCCATCGCAGTCTTTAACACTGGTAGCATGCCGCGACAGCGTGGACGTGAACCGTATGTGCAGTTGACGGACTTTGAGCGAGGGCGTATAGTGGGCGTGCGGGAGGCCGGGTGGACGTACCGCCGAATTGCTCAACACGTGGGGCGTGAGGTCTCCACAGTACATCGATGTTGTCGCCAGTGGTCGGCGGAAGGTGCACGTGCCCGTCGACCTGGGACCGGACCGCAGCGACGCACGGATGCACGCCAAGGCCGTAGGATCCTACGCAGTGCCGTAGGGGACCGCACCGCCACTTCCCAGCAAATTAGGGACACTGTTGCTCCTGGGGTATCGGCGAGGACCATTCGCAACCGTCTCCATGAAGCTGGGCTACGGTCCCGCACACCGTTAGGCCGTCTTCCGCTCACGCCCCAACATCGTGCAGCCCGCCTCCAGTAGTGTCGCGACAGGCGTGAATGGAGGGACGAATGGAGACGTGTCGTCTTCAGCGATGAGAGTCGCTTCTGCCTTGGTGCCAATGATGGTCGTATGCGTGTTTGGCGCCGTGCAGGTGAGCGCCACAATCAGGACTGCATACGACCGAGGCACACAGGGCCAACACCCGGCATCATGGTGTGGGGAGGGATCTCCTACACTGGCCGTACACCACTGGTGATCGTCGAGGGGACACTGAATAGTGCACGGTACATCCAAACCGCCATCGAACCCATCGTTCTACCATTCCTAGACCGGCAAGGGAACTTGCTGTTCCAACAGGACAATGCACGTCCGCATGTATCCCGTGCCACCCAACGTGCTCTAGAAGGTGTAAGTCAACTACCCTGGCCAGCAAGATCTCCGGATCTGTCCCCCATTGAGCATGTTTGGGACTGGATGAAGCGTCGTCTCACGCGGTCTGCACGTCCAGCACGAACGCTGGTCCAACTGAGGCGCCAGGTGGAAATGGCATGGCAAGCCGTTCCACAGGACTACATCCAGCATCTCTACGATCGTCTCCATGGGAGAATAGCAGCCTGCATTGCTGCGAAAGGTGGATATACACTGTACTAGTGCCGACATTGTGCATGCTCTGTTGCCTGTGTCTATGTGCCTGTGGTTCTGTCAGTGTGATCATGTGATGTATCTGACCCCAGGAATGTGTCAATAAAGTTTCCCCTTCCTGGGACAATGAATTCACGGTGTTCTTATTTCAATTTCCAGGAGTGTAGTTCCGCGTAGTCAGCGCGTACACAACTTTCCCACTAGAGCGCGCCCCGCTAAGCACAACAGCGTAGGCACAGCGCTCGTTCGTCTCCGCACTACGAGATGGCGCTACCTTAGAGACGGACCAAATTCTGCTTCCGCCGATCCGCGTATTAATATGTAACGCTGCCAATGAGATTGCTGCTAACGTATAACCTTTTCTCCTCGCGGATCACACTCGCGCAGTGATACCTGAACGTGCGAAGTATTATAACGAGTGTACAGACCTCCGATTAGTCAGTCTGCATTAGTCTGTACGAGTCTGCATTTATCTGCACCTGTCTGTACCAGCCTACATTAGTCTGTACCAGTCTGTAGTCAAGTTTCAGTTTGCGCCTAATACGATTATCATATTCCTGTACATAGCCATGAAGAGAAATGTATAGACACTTTGTCAAGTACCAGAGATATGTGAGAATAAGATTAACGTACCAAGACCAAAGGAACTTGCGATTGTCAATTGTAAACAGCATCCAGAATCAAGTTACGTAATGTCTATGCTTTTTATTATTTTAATAAATGTGTGTGAAAATTAATCAAGTTCTGTTTAAAGTTGGTCACCGTCAATCTGCTACTCTAAGCGTGCAAGTTCCATTTCTACCGTCTAAATAACGGCAGAAGATAAACACTCCACGATAAGACCAAGAGACATAATGCTGACACTCGCCTACTTCGTTAGAGCGACAAGTCAAATAATCTGATGGTGTGTGTACCGAAGGTCTTACAGTACGCACACCACAGTCCACATCCCCGGCGGTACCTTCCAGAACCTGACTGTCTCTCTTCCTGCACGTCTCGCAGTCGTAAGAGGTGGTTGTTCGGGCTTTCGACAGGTGGTCACATTAATGTGTGTGGACAGTGTAGTTTACGATGTAATTTTCACCTAAAAGTAGACGGAGTGGTCGTAATCGATCTGGGAAGTACCAAAAGAACGGCGATATCCATAGCATTATATCAGTGTTTCGTAATTTTTGCGTCGTTGTTGCAGAGAACGGTGTCATTTTCCTGCGCGCTCCGACAGCAGCAGCGAAGTGAACGCGGGCCCCGCACACGAAAATGGTAAACGGCGGGCAGGCAGCCGGGACAAAGATTTGGGCCGACGTCTGTTTGAGTGCCGCGCAGCGGAAACAAGGCGCGCGCCTGACAGCGAACCTCAGAGGGAAATCCTGGCTGTGTATCCGACCGCCGCCCGTAAATCCGCACCCGAGGCGAGCCTCATCCGCACGGACGTAAAGTAGTTACCGCTCGCTCCTCTGTGTGTGTGTGCTCGCGCGCGGCGCTCTTTTTCCGCCCCGTATTTTTCCGCCTCTCTTCCTCCTCCTCCTCCTCTTCCTTTCCTTTCGGCCGCCTTCCCCGGCCAGAGTCAATCCGGCCGCCTCCGGCCAGCGTCGCCTCCGGACGCCCGTCGCTCCGTGCGCGGCGCCGCCCCCGCAGGTCGGCCAGCGGAGCCCGGGGCCGGCGGCGCCGCCTCAGCGCCGCGTTATTAGATTTACGTACGTAATCACTGGCCGGGTCGCGACCGCCACCGGGACGCACAGTGGCGGCGGCGGCGGCAGCAGCGCCCGCCCGTCCCTGGCCCGGACTGCGAGCGAAATCTCATTTCTGCCGCGTCCTCCGCGCTGGGGATTTTTATTTCTCCCGGGACGCCGGCCGTCGGCTAACTGGCATAAAACGGCGGTAAACGTGATGCGCCCACCCCATCCCGCGCCCGTGAGGCATGCCAGACGGATGTTCACCAATACACTTTGTTACCCGACTTCTATTTCACGGTCTACCCTCGCTGTTGTTAAAAAGGCGGTAAGGCAACAGTATCCTGTGACATTGCTGACTTTTGCTAGGATCATTACTTTAGTACCAATCAAGGCATCCTACGTACTGTAGTAGGCAGCTGAGGTCATTACACGGTGGTTGGACAAAAATACGGAGACACCGCGAGAAATCCATGCTCACAGTTGCTGGCCATGCCTGCGAGTTGCGCTCTTGTATTCGACAACGAACGGCACCTGCGCAGTGTCTTTGCTACGTTGCAAGTGTTAGTCATGGTCAGAAAACAGTGTTGGTGTAACGGAATTATTTCCGAGCTAATAAGGGGATCGTACGAACTTTATTACGCTAACGTGATTCACATCGTGTAACCTTCACTTAATACTTGTTTCCCTAGGAGATTAAGCCGAACTTCACCCATCACTCTGTAAAAGTCTACGTATCATCACTGTGCGGCTGGTCCCGGCGGAGGTTCGAGTCCTCCCTCAGGCATGGGTGTGTGTGTTTGTCCATAGGATAATTTAGCTTAAGTAGTGTGTAAGCTTAGGGACTGATGACCTTAGCAGTTAAGTCCCATAAGATTTCACACACATTTGAACATTTTCTATGTATCGTCAGAACTACAATGAAGCGCCAAAGAAACTGGTACAAACATGCGTATTCAGATATGTAAACAGCCACAATACTGCGCTGCGGTCTTGCCTATATAAGACAACAAGTGTCTGGCGCAGCCGTTAGATCCCTGAGTGCTGTTACAATGGCAGGTAATCAAGATTTAAGTGAGTTTCAACGCGGTGTTATAGTCGTCGCACGACCGATGGGACACAGTATCTCTGAGGTAGCGATGAAGTGGGCAATTTCCCAAGCGTACTGTAAATTTCAAAACTCCGGTAAAACATCAAATCTCCGACTTCGGTGCGGCAGGAAAAAGACCCTGCAAGAACGGGACCAACGACGACTGAAGACAAACGTTCAACGTGACAGAAGTGCAAACCTTCCGCAATACTGGGCCATCAAAAAAATGTTCAAATGTCTGTGAAATCTTACGGGACTTAACTGCTAAGGTCATCAGTCCCTAAGCTTAGACACTAATTGACCTAAATAATCCTAAGGACAAACACACACACCCATGCCCGAGGGAGGACTCGAACCTCCGTTGGGACCAGCCGCACAGTCCATGACTCGGCTAATCCCGCGCGGCGAAACATCAGCGATATGGGCTTTCAGAGCTGAAGGCCCACTCGTGTGACCTTGATGACTGCACGACACAAAGCCTTACGCCTCCCCTGGGCCCCGGCAACACCGACATTGGACTGTTGATAACTGGAGACATGTTGTCTGGTCGGACGAGTCTCGTTTAAAATTTTATCGGGCGGATGGATGTGTACGGGTATGGAGACATGAATCCAAGGACCCTGCATGTCAGCAGGGGACTGTTCAAGCTGATGGAGGCTCTGTAATGGTGTGGGGCGTGTACAGTTGGAATATTATGGGATACGTCTAGATACGACTGAGGCAAGTGACACTTACGTAATCACCCTGTCTGATCACCTGCATCCATTCATATCCATCAAGCGTTCCGATGGTCTTGGGCAATGCCAGCAGGAAAACGCCATACCCTACACGTCCAAAACTGCTACAGAGCAGCTCCAGGAACACTCTTTTGAGTTTAAACACTTCCGGTGGCCACCACTCCCCAGATATGAAAATAATTGAGCATATCTGGGATGCCTCGCAACGTGCTGTTCAGAAAAGATCTCCACCCCTCGTATTCTTAGGGATTTATGGACAGCCCTGCAGGTTTCATGGTGTCAGTTTCCTCCAGCACTACTTCAGACATTGGTCGAGTCCATGCTACGTCGTGTTGCGGCACTTCTATGTACTCGTGAGGATCCTGCACGATATTAGGCAGACGTACCAGTCTTTTTGGCTCTTCAGTGTATTTCCCCATGTTATCCAACTTATACTCGAACGCTAACTGTTGACTATACAGAGCCTATTTTGAATTAAACTATATTAAATGTGCAACTGAAGTAAAACAGATTTTCACTCTGCAGCGGAGTGTGCGCTGATATGAAACTTCCTGGCAGATTAAAACTGTGTGCCGGACCGAGACTCGAACTCGGGACCTTTGCCTTTCGCGGGCAAGGTAGGAGACGAGGCACTGGCAGAAGTAAAGCTGGTAGAGCACTTGTCCGCGAAAGGTGAAGTAAAACAATTGCCTGGCCATAACCAAAATTTCCACTTGCCTCGCGTCTTCACAACAATGTTGCAGATTTCTCGAAATCGCAACAGCGAACAACAAGGAGGCAGCCGCTAAGCTAGATTTCTATTACCAAATAATATTTCCAAACTATATTCAAACTATGAAATATTATAGTGTCTAATAATAAAGCGTGGCACGGGAGAGTAACTATTCCTATGAAACGATATTCCAAGACAATGATTTTTAGAATGAAATATATATTCAAAAAGACAAAGTAAAACTTCTCGTGAACCGCGCACATAACAAAAGTCCGAACAGTACTAAGCTTAACAAAGTGAACAATGATTTAAAGGGGGTACAATGTTAACAGAGAATTTCTAAAGAAGTCAAATAGCTTAATCAGTTAATATGTTGATGCATGACTCAGGGAAGTGGGATGGTCTTTCTGTCAGCTCTGAGCAAATGAAGAAAGTTAACTGGCTGACAATAACCATTCTGGCAAACTAAGTGTGAAGTGCTGCACTCTTACCTCAAGCTTCTTCTCTTCAAAAAATAAAAACATTAGACAAAATTTATATTCTCTTCACTTTCTAATGTATACATCTTATTAATCCTTGCTGTCCTTTACAATCAATCATCCTCCATCTAACAGATACCATTACAAGTCGACACGGCGCTACTAAATATGCCCATCACCTACCACACTCCAGCTAAGAATGTATCAGACTGCTCAGGGGCAAGGACTGTGCCACGACAAGACCAAACATTGTTTAGCAGTGACGCAACTTGCTCTCTCTCTCTCTCTCTGACGTGCACATCGGTAACATACAAAAATCAGAATGACATGACCACCTTATAATAGGGCGTGTAGGGCATGACTAGAACTTCAGCATAGTAGGAAGACGCAACTCTCAACCGTTTTCGAGAAAATCGAGTTTAAAAATTTTAGGCATGCTTTGTATGATCGCACTTATTCAACAAGTCCGTAGCAGAGGGGGTAAACGCATAGTTACCTAGTCGCGTGGTTTGTCGATCGAATCTCGCTGCCGGTACTCATGTTTTCCCTTTTCTTTTTTTTTTTTTTTTTTTCAAAAATGTTCACATGGCTCTGAGCACTATGGGACTTACCTTCTGAGGTCATCGGTCCCCTAGAACTTTGAACTACTTAAACTTAACTAATTGAAGGACATCACACACGTCCATACCCTAGGCAGGATTCGAACCTGCCACCGTAGCGGTCGCACGGTTCCAGACTGTAGCGCCTAGAACCGCTCGGCCACGCCGGCCGGCCCTTTTTTTTCAGTCCCATGTAAAGCTAACGACAGATATCTTACGACTGTGATGCACCGTATGAGTCCATTTTTCAGTTATTCCTCCACGTAGTTTTGAACCATCAGAAACAGCTCCATGTGCGCAAATGACTTTCGGTTGGTGGATGGAGAACGGGAACAGCATTCACAAGCCCGCGTAACACTTCACTCGTATGCTAGCTCCCCGACGTAGTTCCTTAGCCATGCTCCAATCTGTCGGATTTTACGAGTCAATGTAGTGATGTGCCTGGTTCTTCTTCAGTTAGAGAAATTGAAGCTGATTATGAAGTCGAATCTTTGTAGAGTGAGGTTTCAAATGTGCGATTAAAGATGGCATTCGTGTACAGCAAACAGCACTTTCTCGAAAACAACCTCATCGCTACGAATCCCTCTGCAGTAATAAGACAAGAAAACGTGGATATTGCAGAAGAAATATTTAGCAGCGCTTGAGAAATGCTACCGAAGAAACAAATCACGCTCAAAAACGAACTAATTCCAAAACAAGAAATCGACTCAGGAGGTCTTTTTTTTTAAGAAACCGAGGAAGTTACTTCGTGTTCATCAGACTATTACAAGCCAGAAGAAAAGCAGGCGAAAGTGGACAGCGATTATGTTCCGCAGGATTACAAGATCAGGGTCATGTCTGGCGAGAGAGCATCCACAACCAAATTTGTCAATTTGCACAGCCATAACTAAATTCTTGTTAGAATTGCGAGGTAGTGAAGAAAAGATACTGGCATAGAGAATCGATCGAACGACCTAAGGCCTATCAAACAAAGCGCTTACTCAGCTGGCGGCGGGCTCCTAAAAAAAAGAATATCATAAAAAGATTATTAAAATTATTGAAGTTGATTTTCTTAAAGCGGCTGATATTTGTGTCTTTCTGTTTACGTATGAAGTCCTACTGGTGCCCTAAGTCGAATGTGTGCAAATATTTTGTGCTCGTACGGTGTGTGCTTGCGGAAGCAAGGTAGCAGGAGTATTTCGGCCTTCAAGAGGAACTGAAAGGTGGCTACACTGAGCCACAGCCCCAGAGATTGCGCCAAAGAGTATTATTCAGCCGCCTCCACTGGCAGTTCTTACCGAGAAGTCGTGGTGGAGAGTGCTTGTTGAGATGTAGCAGTGGTGAGTCGTTGTTGAGAAGTTCCCATGGAGAGTGCTTATTCAGAACTTGTAGTATTGTTTTGATGGGCTAGACACCAGATGTTGTTGGATTAGGGATGCTGTAATGTGCTTTTCGTCAATATATATGAAGGTAAAGCAACTTCCTTTTTTTTATTTATTTCAATGTCTTAAACAATAATGCCTCTTGGTCACAGGTTCAGTCAACAAAGCATCTGGCTCGTGTTCTTGTATTAGACTGTATTTCTGGTTTCTATGTGCAATTATAGTACTTGTGGTTTTTTTAAATTACTTCAGTATAAATGGTGTTTAAAATATCTGGTCTTACTGAGGAAGAACCGTGCCAGATGTGTACGTTGAATCACACTTCTACACACAGAACAGCTACACTTGTGTTTTGTTGTTTCCTAGGTTTTATAGTTGCTTGGGACTTAATTCCTTGTTGTTGTTCTATGCAGTCAGATTGCGTACTAATACTGGTCAGGGCCAACCGTTTACGAGACAGCGTATTCGGACAGACAGCTACTAAAATTAAAAAATATTTGCATCTTAAAATAATTAAGCCCCCATGCAGAACCGCTTTGAAGATTTATAGCGCATACAGGAAAAGCGGAAAAATATCGTCTCCTGACTCAGAACGGAGACGAAAGTATGTGTTGCGTTATCGTGACGGGCGGTCATTGACGAGGATTGTCACGTAAAATAACAACACGACAGCTGTAAAAGACACTGCAGAACTAAACGTCACACTAGCGAACATTGTCAGCACCAAAACAACACGAAGAAAGCTTCATAAGCTTTGAATTGTAGGGGGAGCTACATCAGTAATTCAGACATCAGTAACAGTAAAACGTGCTGCCCAAGTCATAAAACTTGGACTAAAGACCAATGAAAGGCAGTCATTTGTTCAGATCAGTGTTACTGGTCACTGTTTCCATCTTCTGGCAGCGTTTACGTCCCAAGAATGGAACATGGAGGGGTTCAGTGACGATTCGGGCAGCCATTTCTGGTATTCCGTGGGCCCCAGGGTTCCTCTGCAAAGTCACAATGCTGCCAAGGACTATATTACCATTTTGGATGATCAAGTCCATCCTATGATACAACGTTTATTACCCTATGCGGATCCCTTGCTCCAAGATGACAGCACCTTGTTCTCACAGCTCGCATCTTAGGGCACGAAAATCAGCTGTCTTATCTGCTCGCGTCGCAACAGTCACCACTGAGCCTTTCTGGTCTACATTCTAACGCGACTGGAAACTCTTTTGAATGACAACGGTGTTGCATTTTGTTTCCATATTTTAGTCTCCACTCTCCACCCCCCCCCCCCCCCCCCCCCACGTTCCGCGCACCCCGTATTAATCGGTGTATACGACCAAGGTGGAACGCGCAACTGTGGTTTGCACACGGCACCATACTTGGATGAGCTCCTTCTTTATTTACTTGACGTGGCGTTTACTAAATAATTCTAAACTGTCATTGACAGCTTAAGCTGTGAGGGAGCAATATAGTTCGCTCAAGTTTATGTGTGTCTACTTCATTTTTTTTCTTTTAATTTCCTTGTGCTAACGAGTCCCGCACTGAGGATTAGATTGTGATATGTGGGTAACTGCTTTCTATTTACACAATGTGATATGCGCTTGGCGAGCGATACTAAAGGGACAGTCTTGGAACGCTTTGTGTTAGCCAAAATGGATAATTCTAGTGTGGGCAGGGACAGGGAAGTGTTATCAGGGATTGACAGATGGCAGCATGTTCGTTCAAAGTAAATCACCGAAATAATTAGTGCCGGCCGGTGTGCCCGAGCGGTTCTAGGCCCTCCAGTCTGAAAACGCGCGACTGCTCCGGTCGCAGGTTCGATCCATACCTCGGACATGGATGTGTGTGATATCCTTAGGTTAGTTAGGTTTAAATAGTTCTGAGTTCTAGGGGACTGAAGACCTCATATTTTAAGTCCCATACTGCTCAGAGAGATTTTTGAAATAATTAGTATAACTTGAATAGAATCTATTGAGAGGCTAAGAAAAATATTTTTATAGGACATCGATCTGTAATGTTAAAGAAAATAAGCAACTATTAAAAATGTTGTTTTTTAATGTCCCTCGAGCTAGTGTAACGCTACGAAAGAAGTACGTAATTAGATTTTAAAGGCTATAAAAAAAGGAACTGAATTCCGATGTTGAAACAAACCATACATCTGCCTCATAACGTTTGCTTGCTACTAACGGAAGTTGTGTAGAAATGCCCTTCTGGAATTATTTCCTCTGATTCTCTCGCAGCCATTATTTCAAAATTCAGTTTTAATATCCGTTAAAGTCACTCCCAAAATCGTTTAGTATGATGAGTAATATAACTTGAAAAGGTGATTATGCTCCGTTTCCTGTTCTTAGTGAAGTTGATGTGTTCGATTTGATAAGCAATTGGGCTACCCAGGTTCGATGAAGGAGTTCATGATGAGATTGTTTGGTAGTTGGGATAGGAGGATTAGAGATGGGCTAACGGAAACACGTAACTGTTTCGAAACAAATGAAACAGTACAATGCAATGTTTCGATACGCTGTTTCGAAACAGTGAAACAGTTTGTGTTTTGTTATCCAATATACCTACACATTTTATCATCTTGAATGTTTACTGTATAAGTATGTCCATATAAACACAAATGAGGTGCGAGATCCCTAATCATATCGCAGAAAGTATGAAACTATCACTTAGGCGTCTTGGCAGTTTCGTGTTTCCTGCAGCAAATGCGCTGCTTTCGTGGCGTGTGACTTTCATACTTTTCAATTGGCTGAGGACAGCCATAGCCTAAGACAGAAGAACCACCACGAACGGAACTGGAGGTGGGAGCAAACTGCAGAAACAACGGATTTGCTACTGGGATTCCCACATTCCGTTAGTAGGGGTAATACACCCATCCTGCTAATTTCCATGCACACAAAGGGAATCATTTTTGATAATAGGCACAGTGACTATAGTCTCACAAATAATGCCAAATAATTCGAATAAATAACAAAATACAAGAGAAAAAATTTTATCTTTCAAGGTGTTTCGAACCGTTACTATAAATTCACCATGCTTGCCAGCCCTTCCCGTTCACCATTACACTATCAGTGATATGTCAAACAGATTGCTTGCAATTATACCTACATCAAATTTATGTATATGTCTAATAACTGTCACTCTGCGCCTTTTTTTATTCAAAATGTTGTAGACTTACTTGCGTTTCTTAATATGATTACTGTAGATGAAAAGAGAAGCGTATGTTATTAAAAAAAGTGTAATTTAATCGAATGATTTTCACATATTTATTATTTTGAATGTGAATAGTATGTGTTGTTTTATTGTTTGGTTAGTGTTTATAAAGCAGATGTTATGCCATTTCGTAATAGGACAGTCAGCTAGAAACGAAGCTTTATTTTCGGATATCTTAAGCTTCATGCTATTTCTTCTCAAAAAGATTTCGACACTCTTTAAAGTGTTTCATGAAGTGGTATGTTGTGTTTCAGTACCTGTGCCAAGCCCGAGCCTCGTCCGATACAGAGCGCAATGAAACATCACTGTTTCGATACACTTAGTCCGTTCCAAGCACACGTGGGCTGAAACAGCCTTATTTTGAAACAACGAAACAGTTCTGTGTCTGGCTCGAGATCGAATCTGTTCCGGTTATGCGAGACAGGGGCGGAATGAAACACCACTGTTTCGAAACAGTGAACCACAGCCGTTCCGAAACACTGAAACAGTTCCACGTATCGATACACTGTATCGAAACATAGAAACAGTGGCCAAGTCTAAGGAGGATAAACATTTAAATAGTGGATGAAAATTATCCGAAACATATTTTAATTCTTTACGATATTTGTTATTAACAACATTTTTCCATTTGTTATCCGGGTTACGTATGTACAATTTTTTTCCAGTTTCCTACTCGAGAGCATACTAGGTATAGTTGACCGTGAGAGAGGCAGGAGTTTTTGAGGTTGACGCCGCAATATTTTAAAGTTTGTCATTGCGCTCTGTTAATTGAAAACTGTAGATTAATTTGATTTGAAAATGCAGTCTTTTAAACTGGATTGGCAGCTCATTAGAGATCTGTGGTGTTATAAGGATAAATAGTGTTACGTTCTTTGTACTTTCAAGTCATAAGCTGAGCTTCGATCATATTATTCGATGGCTGTTTGACAAACATCCTTGTTCCATTACATAGTTTTGATGAGTTGAGATTCCTGAGTAGCATGATCGGAGGTACAATTTTAAGTCGAAGGCAATGTAATGGCATTCCTGGTACTTGCATAGAGTTTACAAGTTCAGGCGGGAAATTCACATTTTGTTCGACGTTTACCATCGTGTTGGTCGTGGAATTTTCTTTTGAATATTAAAGTAGATACCGTTGCCATTATTATTTTTGGGGCAAAATTGTCCTTTGAGATAGCTAGCCCGTATTTGTACAGTTGTGAACAATCAGTGGATAAATTTGGTCGATGAGTTCGTTTTCAGCAGTGACTATGTTGCAGAAATCAGTGGTCAAAGCGTGGGTCAGAAATTTCGTCTGTGCGGACGTAATCTTATTATAGCGGGTGTCCACCTATCTTCGTCAACTCATATATTTCCGAAATGAAATAAACTGTGAAAAATGCAATTGGCCAGGAATGCACCTGTGTCAGTGGCTCACACAATGGGCAGGAATGCATACTACGTGTAAACAAATATTACTTTCAACAAAAAGTTTTTTAAATGGTACACATGTCTTTTTTTCCTACCAGAATGAAAACTAGAGCTTCAATTAGTGATGGCAGACACTGTTTCACTGCACTAAATCTTTTACCTAATGGAATACTTAAGCTATTTGGCAATTTCTGCCATTATGCTGAAACGCCGTAATGCAGGTTGCCTGTAGGTGACATCTCTATTCAGCACAACTATTGGTCATACTTCATATAGGCTGTTCCACGTAACTGATCCCACACTTGCGCCTTGGGACTCTTGAAGTTCAATTTTGTTTTACAGCACATAATTTCTGTAATCTTTCTCTGTGACTGGAAGATAGGTTTAATTTCATGATTGCTTGAGACTCAACCTACTTCAGTTAATTTCATATTGAATTGGTGATAATTGCGACCTATAATAGGGAATGAGTAAGTTTTACAATATCGTAGTAGGCTACATTTTCTCACCGGAAAATATGGCAACATGCTCCGAGCTCTTTTAGGCTTTTCAGTCCGGAACCACGCTGCTGCTACGGTTGCAGGTTCGAATTCTGCCTCGGGCAGGATGTCCTTAGGTTGGTTAGGTTTAAGTAGTTTTAAGTCTAGGGGACTCATGACCTCAGATGTTAAGGCCCATAGTGCTTAGAGCCATTTGATTTGGCAACATGGTGGCCAATCATAACATCCGTGTTTTTCTTTTGGTATGAGTATAGTGATTTATACTTAACTATTTTCGTTTAAACATACATACACACACACACACACACACACACACACACACACACGCCACAACAGAGAAGGTGCAGTGAATCAGATACTATTTCAGTTTACGTTTGAAGTAAATTTTATTATGCATGAAATTCTTCATGTCACTGGGTAGGTGATCAAATATTTCTATGGGTGGACACCTCACTCCCTTCTGTATCACACTAAGGCTGAGAGAGGGATAGGGTAAATCATTTCTCTTCCCAGTACTGTATTTCCTAACATTATAGTTGTTTTCAAACTGTGTGTGACTATTAACAAGCTTTATAAGGCAGAAAATGTACGGCGAGACTGTTGTCAGTATGCTCAAATCTTTATAGAGCTGCCCATAGAATATTCTAGGATGGACATCACATGTTACTCTAATTACAAACTTCTGTGAAGCACAGCCCTTTCGGCTCAGTGATGAGGAACTCCAGCATATGACGCCAGAAGACATTAGTGAACGAAATTAGCGAAAGCAAGTCAACTAGTTGACATTTTCAGTCGAAAAATGTGATATTACACATAACTAAAAAGCTGCAGAGCTTAAACGTTTAAACAAATTTACCGCTGCGCCAGACAAGTCATCCGACGGATGCTTAGTGCAACACGTGCGAAGCTCAGGCTGTTCACTAGAACAAATTACAAAACATCGAAGAATGTCAAATTCACACTATTTCGTAATATCTGTGTGGTAACCATCATTTTTAATTCTTTGTTTCGGAGACATCTTTCTTAATAATTGAAGAGGGCTCGGCGGCTGGCGTGATGTCAAAAGAATTCAGTTACATCAACGATAATGATGGAAGAGTACTGCATATACTTAATTAGTTCTCGAGGCTTTGTGGCAACACTGCGCGGTGGTGAACGGATAAAGGCGGTCAGACTGAACGAGATCTCACATCTCGATTCCTTGTCAGCACTAACGCAGCTCGTTTGCCGCAGGGAACAACTAATGATGCTCCTGCAGTTGATTGTCGGCCATTGTGCAGAATCAGACTTCCAGACAAACACGCAGGCGTCCGACGTTCCCGCAGGGATCGCAGAGGTGACGAAATGCGCAGGTCGTTATCGGGTGAGACTGATTGATTTGTCAACACGGGCTGCCTCGTGTTGCTGGCTGCGGTCTGTGTGCAGAGCCGACCAGAGGCAAACATGGAGCAGCTTCCACACAATGAGAGTCCCCGAGGAGAACTGCGGCTTACGTGGGGCCCCTCCGTCCGCTACGTCAACAGCCTAATATTCTTCATGTGAGGCGATCTTGTAACCTCCTCTGCGTGCGTCCCTCCCCCTCTTTGTGGAAATAATAAATGACGTTAGCTTTCTCGAATCCCGAAATGTTACAATTATTTGCCTGTCTACAGAGTGTTTATGGGGGAACGACAGCCTGCAGCTTGAAAAAAAAAAAAAAAAAAAAAAAAAAACCTCGATTCTTTGGTAGTTACGGAATTCCAAGGTATACACAGTGAAACGCCAAAGTAACTGTTATAGGCATTGAAGTTAAAATCTTCTGGGTTATTAGGCCGCGTCATGTTTAAAAAAAAATTCAAATGTGTGTGAAATCTTATGGGACTTAACTGCTAAGGTCATCACCCCGTAAGCTTACGCCGGCCGGGGTGGCCAAGCGGTTCTAGGCGCTACAGTCTGGAACCGCGCGACCGCTACGGTCGCAGGTTCGAATCCTGCCTCGTGCAAGGATGTATGTGATGTCCTTAGGACAGTTAGGTTTAAGTAGTTCTAAGTTCTAGGGGACTGATGACCACAGAAGTTAAGTCCCATAGTGCTCAGAGCCATTTGAACCATTTGAACCTAAGCTTACACACTACTTAACCTAAATTATCCTAAGGTCAAACACAAACACCCACGCCTGAGGGAGGACTGGAATCTCCGCCGGGACCAGCTGCACAGTCCATGACTGCAGCGCCTAAGACCGCTCGGCTAATCCCACGCGGGGCGTCATGTTCCTTCTAAATATTTATTTCTTCTGATTTTTTTCTTCTAAATATTTATACCGCTAATAAGAATGACGAGGAACCGCCTTCTGACTCCGTCAGGTTGCCGTTCGTTTCTGGGGTCACTAACCGCATAAGCAGAATTTTCAAGAAAAATGATATTCAGACATCGTTCTTCAGTCAGAACAAAATAAAAGACTTTTTCCGACAGAAAACAGATGCACCTGATTGCCTCCACAATGCAGGCGTCTATCAAGTGAAATGTGGCTGCGGCAAAGTGTATATAGGCGAAACGGGAAGAACTGTTAAGGAACGCATTAAGGAACACGAACGGCACATGCGGCTAAAACAAAGTGCAAAATCGGCAGTAGCGGAACATCATGAGAACTGTGGCTCTGACATCGACTTTAAAAACGTAGGAGTACTGACTAAAGAAACGAACATTTATAGAAGAAAGGTCCGAGAAGTGGTTGAAATTTCTAAAAATGCATCTAAATAAACAACGCGCTGCAAGTCACCTCGGCGGACAATATTTTGGCTAAACATTTCCCCTCTCTAGCTCTGTCCGTTTCGAATCTAGCCACTGATGACGACCAACCAATAGCGGTAGCAGGCATTTCAACCAATAACCCTTCTCCAGCATAAGTGTGGAATAGTGCCTTTCTATCCAATGACGATGGGCCGCCAGTGGTATCCACAGGAGATGAACTACCAACGCCCCTTCTTCTGCATCAGAGCGGGAATATTAGCCAATGACTATGGCCCTCCAATGGTAGCCATATGAATTTTAACCAATACTATCACTTCTCCGACACGAACTCCCCCTTTATAAGAGGACGCGACACTCGTCTCTTGACAGTGTTCTAGCAGTAGTGGACACCAGAAGGTCCTGAGGAAGATCCCAGCAGAGGGATCGAAACGTCGATCATTCTAGAAGAAACATGACGCGGCCTAATAAGCCAGAAGATTTTAACTTCAGTGACAACGCCCACGAAAGCCTGCAAACTTGCACGTTATAGGCATGCTGGGCCATCAACAAGTGTCAGTGTGCGAACCATTCAACGAAACATCATCGATATGGGCTTCCGGATCCGAAGACTCACCCTCATGTACACTTGATTCCTACACGACAGAAAGCTTTACTCCTTGCCTAGGCACGTCAACCCCGACTTTGGACTGTTGTTGACTGGAAACATGTCGCCTGGTCGGACGAGTCTCGTTTCAAATTGTATCGAGCGGATTGGTGTGTACGGTTATGAAGACAGCCTCATGATTCCACGGTCCCAGCATGTCATAAGAGGACTGTTTAAGCAGGTGGAGGATCTGCAATGGTATGGGGCGAGTGCAGTTGGACTGATACGGGACCCCTGATACGTCTAGATGCGACTCTGACAGGTGGCCAGTACGTAAGCATCCTGTCTGATCACTTGCATCCATTCATGTACATTGTGCGTTCCGACGGACTTGGGCAATTCCAGCAGGAGAATGCGACGACCCACACGTCCAGAACTGCTTCAGAGTGGCTCCAGGAACACTTTTCTGAGTTTAAACATTCCAGTGGCCGCCAACCCCCCGCCCCCACCCCCACCCCGCCCCCACCGCCCCAGAAATAAACATTACTGAGCATATTTGGGACGCCTTGCAACGTGCTGTTCGAAGAAATCTCCACTCCCTCGTACTTTTACGGCCTTATGGGCAACCCTGCAGGATTCAAGGTGTCAGTTCCCTCGAGCACTATTTTGGACATCAGTCGAGTCCACGCCGCGTCGTGTTGCGGAACTTCTGCGTGATCGCGGGCGCTCTATTCGATGTTAGCCAGGTGTACCAGTTTCTCTGGGCCTTCAGTGTACATTAAAGAATTATTCCCCAAAATTTTATACGCGAACACCAAAAAGTGACTATTCTGTGAGAGTTTGAAGCAGAGCGTGCAGAGCACAAAACGGCATTGCCACACAAGCCGTTATCTGTGCTATCACCCCTATTTACAGCGATTTGACGGCTCAAACGGCTCTAAGCACTGTGGGACTTAACATCTGAGGTCATCAGTCCCCTAGACTTAGAACTACATAAACTTAACTAACCTAAGGGCATCACACACATCCATGCCCGAGGCAGGATTCGAACCTGCGACAATAGGAGCAGCGCGGTTCCAGACTGTAGCGCCTAGAACCGCTTGGCCGCAGCAGCCGGCTACAACGATTTGAGTAAACTTGATTTTCTGGAGCTTTGTTTGGGGGTTGTTTTACTCAAAATTAGGACTAAAGTTTCAGCAGCCTCATTTGGAGATACGCTCCAAAAATAACAGCAGAATAAAAGCAGAATCATATTGTTAACACTGCTACAAATTCGGCCGTATGTACATTCAGTGTAGGCCCTACTGCAATAATGCACTTGGTGAATCAAAGTCAGCATTGAAATACGCCGATTCTTTGAAGACAGAGACGCCAGCGGTGATATGCTCAGCGACGAAACGGGCTTGAAGTACGAAAATAAGGGCTTATCAGCTCAAAGTAGCAGAAAACGGGAATCCACTATCACTGTGGTCCAGGAAACGATGATATCCCGTAAGTTCCTGGTTTTGTCATTTTTTAATGTCATAAATACTTGTCAAACTTTAAAAGCGTTATTGTCAAAATCAAGTTTTCAGCATGGTTTTCGTCACCCACGCTACAATTTTCATACGATTTTAATGATTTTTTTTGGCCCCCTTGAAGCAAAGTCAATGCTCTTCAGTTCGTCGTAACCGACTGTTGTATGTTGGTATTCAGTACTTCTATTTGGCCAAAAAGGAGGGGTCCAAAAATTGTCATTTCTTTGAAATATCAACAATTTCGGAATTGGTTTTTTTTTTTTTTTTTTGCGAATCCCTACGATTAACTAAAATTACATCTGTAAGAATCAGGACGATGTGTTAATTACAAGTTTCAGATAACCGTAACCGGATTTTGCGACGACAACCGTCGATCTACCTCCTTCCAGACCTGCCTAGGGAACATCCCAATTACACAGTGAAGATATTAACATTTTTCAAGGAAAAATACCAATAAAAACTTCAATGTATGCATTATTCATTGCAGAAAACTCCATTTGCCTACTACATTCCAGTACGGAAAAAAAATCTAAATTTGAGCAATATTCTCGCCCGTCACCCTGTCGTTCCCGCTTTTAAAAGAATTTCCGGTACTCTTGCAGGAGACATTAGTGCTTAAAGCTAGAAAAGAAATATGATCACGTGTCCAGAAATGAAAACTTATTCAGAAACGTGCCATTAGGTCCCGTGACAGCTGTCTGTCTGCTAACAGTTCAGGCATTCATCAACCACTCACTCGTACGTACCTTCAGGCATTGTTGAATCACCAATTCTTGTCCCTTCATTTACATACATAAACCGTTTCTATCTTAATATACACGATAACTGTTTTCCTTCTGTCACGTTATAGATCCTGACGAGGTAAGCCAATTATCAGGTAAATGTTTCTTCTATAGTTAATAATGCGTTCTCGATACAACCGTATACAGTAAGCGAATTGTAATTTAGCTGTCCTTGTGTCCCAATTTACTATACACATTAATGGATAGGCTCTGAAAATTTAAAACGCGCACTTCGGACATCAATGTAACTTGACTCCTCCTTCCATGAATGATGAATACAAAGCAAATGTGAGTGCGGTCTGTTAAACGAGAAAACCTATATGAATACATTAAAAGCTAAGACTAGACGCAACTGGCCGCAGGATTGAAGGATATCATTTCAGTAAGTGGAGAGAGACGAGTGGATTCCGACTCAAAGAAATGTACTGCACATGATCACTGAATGCACTGTTGGTCGATATGAAAATTGCAGGGGATCAAAATACTTTGCTCCTAATGCATGCCAGCTGGAGAGAAAACAACAGTTAAATAGACAGGCCTGTGAAGGCCTGGGGTGGATGTAAGGGGGGAAACCGGAAGAAAATCACGTGAAAGTTATTTACCCCAGGACGAGGTCTTTTTAATCTCCTTACATTCAGTCAGTAACATTTGGCACACAAGATACAGGGTGGAATGGATGTAAGTGCAGATATTTCTATTGTTGAATGATGGTGACGCACGCAACAACATTACATCAGTATCTGCGTCATCTGCAGATTAATAATTATAGCTATTACATCTCATATGTATGTATTAAGGTTGGGTATTAGCGCCATTTATACTTGGCAGACGAAGCCATTAACACTTATTTCCCTTGAACTGCAGATCAGGTGTTGAAATGTAGACCCACGGACGCAAAACGGTTTAGACGTAGTCTAATTAGTGGTACACTTATAGCCGTACAGAAAACATCAGACTATAGAGTTTGAGACACGTATTTGGGAAGGCCGTTTCAAGTAGAGAAAATCATACGTGTTAAGGTACTACGTATAAAAATATCTGCAGTTGTAACCTTTACCCCCTGTATACAAGATGGGGCCGCAAATCAACAGTATACAAAACCCATGCACAGAGTGTGAATGTGTAGTGTCGGCTACTGTGAGAGTCAGCACCGACACAAAAATGAAAAATGAGAAGTTACGATGGCCGGTGAGAGGAAACCAAAATTATCTGTACATAGATGAATAAAACGTTCACGGTTTCCCAGCCGCGTCAATTCGAATAAAATCCTCGAGGTTTCGATGGCCATCTCCGCCATCATCGTCATGAGTTCACTGACTTCCGGGGCTGCTACGGTTTCTCGCTTATATAGACATGATGACATCATCAGCAGCCAGTCAGATTAATGTTGGGATGGACACCATTCGTACATACTGTCGAGATGGAGAAGCACGGCTAGCTACCACTGTTGGATGTTTTGGTTGAGCGGAAGGTACCAGCTTGGTCATTTAGTGTACCGGAAACCAACACACAATGATCGGTATTTGAACGCCAATAGTTTCCACCACTCTCTACACAAGAAAGCTGTCCTCCACGCGTTGGTTCATAGAGCCAAGATTATCTGACGACGACCACCTACAGTGTGAATTGCAGAACTTAAAACGTGTTTTCGGGGAAAGTGGATGCAGCAAAAGAGACATTGCAAACGCTTTCAAGGGCCGCCGACGAAAGACACCTGGTGAATCAATAGAAGAGGCTAAACGGACTGTATTCCTGCCATACTGTGGAGCAACTAGCAGTGAGTTAGGACGTCTGCTGCAGAAACATGGGCTAAGACCAGTGTTCCGGCCCGCCCCCAAGATACGAGATATGTTGCGCCCTGTTAAATACATTGCTCTTCGAGTGTCCGTTGTGTATGGTGTACCAGTGTACCCTGTGAATGTGGCAGCATGTATATTGGATAAACAATTCGCACTGTTGCGGAGCGTTGTACTGAGCACAAGCGCCATATAAAACAAAGGGAGCTTGACAAGTCGGCCATAGCGGAGCATTGCCTAGAAAACGAACATAAAATAGAGTTCGAAAATACAAAAGTGTTGGCTCATGCGTCTACATATTGGGACTCCGTTATAAAGGAAGCAGCCGAGATTCGTTTAAACAACAACAATTTCAACAGAGACCAGGGACACACGCTCAGCAGGGCATGGGGACGGGCGTCGGACACCGAAAGAAAGCAGAGACAGATGCGTGACGCGGGAGCCCCTGGCGCCACCTGACGTGACCGGCGTTGCCATGGGCAATAGCTCCGCTAGTTCTTTTTTTTCTTTATTGTAATTTTAATCACCTCATACAAGGCTGGCTGTCAGCAGCATATTACGCTGCTCTGCAGCCTTGAGTGGGACAGTAATATGACATATAAGTGGCGCAGACAATACAATAAAAACGGCGGGCAAAAAATGTAGATACAAAAAACAGTAAACATGAAGCGGTTCACGCTGGACGAGAAAAAACACTAACACTTGTTGACACGGCGCACATAACACGGATGACTGCGACGGCACACGTGAACAGTGGTGGCGTGACGGCGAAAGAACACTAAACACAAAACGAAGGCACACACACGAGACTCTGAAGGCGATGATCTCCGGCGCGCGAAAGTCTACTGAGCGTGTACGAGTCCGGGGACCTGCCAAGAGAGGAGGAGGAGGAGGGGGAGTGGGAGAGGGAGAGGGGAGAGCAGAGATGCCACGGGCAGGGGAGATAGGGGGAAGGGAGAAAAAATGGGGAGGGGAAGGAGCAGAGGGAGGGAGTGGAGGGAAGGGATCAGAGGAGGCGCAGGAGGGAGGAGGCAGGGATGGGGCGGCAAATAGTGAGGGAGATGGGAGAGTGAGGTGTGGGGCGATAGACTGAGGAGGGGGGATGGGGCACACCATGTGATAGTGGTGGCGGCGGCGGAGGGGGATGTGTATATGATGGCAGTGGTGGTGGCAGTAGTGGTGGTGGTGGGGGTCGACATTACGATAGGGGGAAAGACACTGGACAGGACAAAGAAGCAAATGAGGGATGGGCAAGGCGATGAGAGACACAGAGTAAAAGGGATGGAGAACGATGAAGGAGACTGGGGCCGAAGCCCCACTCTGCTGCTGCTGGCGGGGGAGGCGACCTGGCTGGCTGGCCGGTGGGGACGCTGCTGCTGCTGGAGGCTGGCTGGGACCGCTGCTGGACGCTGGACGCTGGCTGCTGGCTGGAACCGCTGCTAGCTGCTGGCTGGACCGCTGCAGGCTGCTGGACGCTGGCTGGGACAGCTGCTGGACGCTGGCTGCAGGCTCCTGGCAGGAACTGCGCTGGCTGCTGGCTGCTGCCAGGAACCGCTGCTGGCTGCTGGCTGGACAGCTGCAGGGTGGCTGGCACCTGCAATACACCTAACGGTTCGATTAGAACCGAAAGGCCAATGGGCATCACTGTGGGGGTCCGGATGGGGGTTTGTCGGGGACGGCCAGCTCGTCCCACGCATCCCCTGATCGGACTACGACTGTGGTTGCTCGGGATACTGCCTGCATTGAGGCTGATCCCTCACCTGTGGTAGAGTGGGAGGTCGTCTCAAGGTGTGGCAGGGGGCGAAAGACATTCCGGAGGGCTGAACGGAAAGCCTCTCCAGTTTGTCTGACGAACCGGTTTCAGGCTCCGTCTCAGGCTGATACTGATCTTTGGCCTGACATGGCTGCTTGTCCTGTTCCAGAGGTTGCCCCTCAGTCTGCAAGATCTGGGCAGTCACAGAGGGTGGGCTTACTGGTAGTTGGGAGCTCCAACGTCAGGTGCGTAATGGGGCCCCTTAGGGAAATGGCAGCAAGAGAGGGGAAGAAAACCAATGTGCACTCCATGTGCATACCGGGGGGAGTCATTCCAGATGTGGAAAGGGTCCTTCCGGATGCAATGAAGGGTACAGGGTGCACCCATCTGCAGGTGGTCGCTCATGTCGGCACCAATGATGTGTGTCGCTATGGATCGGAGGAAATCCTCTCTGGCTTCCGGCGGCTATCTGATTTGGTGAAGACTGTCAGTCTCGCTAGCGGGATGAAAGCAGAGCTCACCATCTGCAGCATCGTCGACAGGACTGACTGCGGACCTTTGGTACAGAGCCGAGTGGAGGGTCTGAATCAGAGGCTGAGACAGTTCTGCGACCGTGTGGGCTGCAGATTCCTCGACTTGCGCCATAGGGTGGTGGGGTTTCGGGTTCCGCTGGATAGGTCAGGAGTCCAATACACGCAACAAGCGGCTACACGGGTTGTGTGGCGTGGGCTGGGCGGTTTTTTAGGTTAGATGGCCTTGGGTAAGTACAGAAAGGGCAACAGCCTCAACGGGTGTGGGGCAAAGTCAGGACATGCGGGGACCAAGCAGCAATCGGTATTGTAATTGTCAACCGTCGAAGCTGCGTTGGTAAAGTACCAGAACTTCAAGCGCTGATAGAAAGCACCGAAGCTGAAATCGTTATAGGCACAGAAAGCTGGCTTAAGCCAGAGATAAATTCTGCCGAAATTTTTACAAAGGTACAGACGGTGTTTAGAAACGATAGATTGCATGCAACCGGTGGTGGAGTGTTCGTCGCTGTTAGTAGTAGTTTATCCTGTAGTGAAGTAGAAGTGGATAGTTCCTGTGAATTATTATGGCTGGAGGTTACACTCAAAAACCAAACTAGGTTAATAATTGGCTCCTTTTACCGACCTCCCGACTCAGCAGCATTAGTGGCAGAACAACTGAGAGAAAATTTGGAATACATTTCACATAAATTTTCTCAGCATGTTATAGTCTTAGGTGGAGATTTCAATTTACCAGATATAGACTGGGACACTCAGATGTTTAGGACGGGTGGTAGGGACAGAGCATCGAGTGACATTATACTGAGTGCACTATCCGAAAATTACCTCGAGCAATTAAACAGAGAACCGACTCGTGGAGATAACATCTTGGACCTACTGATAACAAACAGACCCGAACTTTTCGACTCTGTATGTACAGAACAGGGAATCAGTGATCATAAGGCCGTTGCAGCATCCCTGAATATGGAAGTTAATAGGAATATAAAAAAAGGGAGGAAGGTTTATCTGTTTAGCAAGAGTAATAGAAGGCAGATTTCAGACTACCTAACAGATCAAAACGAAAATTTCTGTTCCGACACTGACAATGTTGAGTGTTTATGGAAAAAGTTCAAGGCAATCGTAAAATGCGTTTTAGACAGGTACGTGCCGAGTAAAACTGTGAGGGACGGGAAAAACCCACCGTGGTACAACAAAAAAGTTAGGAAACTACTGCGAAAGCAAAGAGAGCTCCACTCCAAGTTTAAACGGAGCCAAAACCTCTCAGACAAACAGAAGCTAAACGATGTCAAAGTTAGCGTAAGGAGGGCTATGCATGAAGCGTTTAGTGAATTCGAAAGTAAAATTCTATGTACCGACTTGACAGAAAATCCTAGGAAGTTCTGGTCTTACGTTAAATCAGTAAGTGGCTCGAAACAGCATATCCAGACACTCTGGGATGATGATGGCATTTCCAAAGCTGTTTCACAGAGGAAGACCGCACTGCAGTTCCTTCTCTAAATCCTCACACAAACGAAAAAATGGCTGACATCGAAATAAGTGTCCAAGGAATAGAAAAGCAACTGGAATCACTCAATAGAGGAAAGTCCACTGGACCTGACGGGATACCAATTCGATTCTACACAGAGTACGCGAAAGAACTTGCCCCCCTTCTAACAGCCGTGTACCGCAAGTCTCTAGAGGAACGGAGGGTTCCAAATGATTGGAAAGGAGCACAGATAGTCCCAGTCTTCAAGAAGGGTCGTCGAGCAGATGCGCAAAACTATAGACCTATATCTCTTGCGTCGATCTGTTGTAGAATTTTAGAACATGTTTTTTGCTCGAGTATCATGTCGTTTTTGGAAACCCAGAATCTACTATGTAGGAATCAACATGGATTCCGGAAACAGCGATCGTGTGAGACCCAACTCGCCTTATTTGTTCATGAGACCCAGAAAATATTAGATACAGGCTCCCAGGTAGATGCTATTTTTCTTGACTTCCGGAAGGCGTTCGATACAGTTCCGCACTGTCGCCTGATAAACAAAGTAAGAGCCTACGGAATATCAGACCAGCTGTGTGGCTGGATTGAAGAGTTTTTAGCAAACAGAACACAGCATGTTGTTATTAATGGAGAGACGTCTACAGACGTTAAAGTAACCTCTGGCGTGCCACAGGGGAGTGTTATGGGACCATTGCTTTTCACAATATATATAAATGACCTAGTAGATAGTGTCGGAAGTTCAACGCGGCTTTTCGCGGATGATGCTGTAGTATACAGAGAAGTTGCAGCATTAGAAAATTGTAGCGAAATGCAGGAAGATCTGCAGCGGATAGGCAGTTGGTGCAGGGAGTGGCAACTGACCCTTAACATAGACAAATGTAATGTATTGCGAATACATAGAAAGAAGGATCCTTTATTGTATGATTATATGATAGCGGAACAAACACTGGTAGCAGTTACTTCTGTAAAATATCTGGGAGTATGCGTGCGGAACGATTTGAAGTGGAACGATCATATAAAATTAATTGTTGGTAAGGCGGGTACCAGGTTGAGATTCATTGGGAGAGTGCTTAGAAAATGTAGTCCATCAACAAAGGAGGTGGCTTACAAAACACTCGTTCGACCTATACTTGAGTATTGCTCATCAGTGTGGGATCCGTACCAGATCGGGTTGACGGAGGAGATAGAGAAGATCCAAAGAAGAGCGGCGCGTTTCGTCACAGGGTTATTTGGTAAAAGTGATAGCGTTACGGAGATGTTTAGCAAACTCAAGTGGCAGACTCTGCAAGAGAGGCGATCTGTATCGCGGTGTAGCTTGCTCGCCAGGTTTCGAGAGGGTGCGTTTCTTGATGAGGTATCGAATATATTGCTTCCCCCTACTTATACCTCCCGAGGAGATCACGAATGTAAAATTAGAGAGATTAGAGCGCGCACGGAGGCTTTCAGACAGTCGTTCTTCCCGCGAACCATACGCGACTGGAACAGGAAAGGGAGGTAATGACAGTGGCACGTAAAGTACCCTCCGCCACACACCGTTGGGTGGCTTGCGGAGTATAAATGTAGATGTAGATGTAGAAGGCGAATCGAAGGGCGGTATCCTTCCGGATTACCGCCGGAGATGGAGCTCCACTAGCTGCCCGGGTCGACTTATACGCAGGCGCGCTACATTGGGACTATCTGATTGGCTGCTGATGCCTATATAAGCGGGAGACCACAACAGCCCCGGCAGTCAGTGAACTCATACGCCGATGGCGGAGATGGCCATCGAAAGCTCGAGCATTTTATTCGAATTGACGCGGCTGGAAAACAGAGAACGTTTTATTCAACTATGCCATCGCGAAAGACTCCCAGGACACATATGCACATACACTTTCAAATTAATGGAACACTTTATTTTTAAAAAATGAAGAATCGTACCTTCACTTCTTGTTTTGAAGTGGCTTATGCTTGCTGTGCTTCCTACATGCAAGTACTTTTTGTTACTGCTCGCAGGACACAGGCTTAGTATGCTTTCTAAGACTGCAACCGATCTGAGCCGACCAATGATGGGCAGCAGATAATTCAGCGTTGACAGGGGGCGCTGGACTCTGCCTTCCCGGAGGTGTGCGGCTGCCCGCTGTTCCCTCCGGCACTCGGCTCAGCGCCTTCTTGATGCCGTTTCGCCGCGCTGCGCTGGTCTGTGTGCAGTCGATGCTTCAGGACAGCACAGAGTGTCCCTTAGCAATGGAGATATGGAGAGGTGACAGCATATATTATTCAGACTAGTGAGTTTCATCTTCACAAAGAAAAACGCTTATCCTGAACAATTTTCTCAACACTGGAAGACAGAAGGCTTCAGAAACATTCAAATGACGTCTTTCCTCCTCTACATCTATATGGATACTCTGCAAATCGCATTTAAGTGCCTGGCAGAGGGTTTATGGAACACCTTCGGAATTCTTTATTATTCCAGTCTCGTATAGCGCGCGGAAAGAATAAACACCTATATCTTTCCGTACGAGCTTTGATTTCCCTTATTTTATCGTGCTCATCGTTCCTCCCTATGTATGTCGGTGTCAACAAAATATTTTCGCATTCGGAGGAGAAAGTTGGTGATTGGAATTTCGTGAGAAGGTTCTGTCGCAACGAAAAACGCCTTTCTTCTAATGATGTCCAGCCCAAATCCTGTATCATTTCTGTGCACTCTCTCCCATATTTCGCGATAATACAAAACGTGCTCCCTTTCTTTGAGCTTTTTCGATGTACTCCGTCAGTCCTATCTAGTAAGGATCTCTCACCCAGCAGCAGTATTCTAAAATAGGACGGACAAGCGTAGTATAGGCAGTCTCCTTAGTAGGTCTGTTACATTTTCTAAATGTCCTGCCAATAAAACGCAGTGTTTGGTTAGCCTTCCCCACAGCAGTTTCTGTGTGTTCCTTCCAAGTGTTAAGTTGTTCGTATTTGTCATACCTACGTATTTAGTTGAATTTACGGCTTTTAGATTTGACTGATTTATCGTGTAACCGAAGTTTAACGAGTTTCTTTTACCACTCATGTGGATGACCTCGCACTTTTCGTTATTTAGGGTCAACTGCCACTTCTCGCGTCATTTAGATATCTTTTCTAAATCGTTTTGCAGTTTGTTTTGATCTTCTGATGATTTTATTAGTCGATAAACGACAGCGTCATCTGCAAACAACCGAAGACGGCTGCTCAGATTGTCTCCCAAATCGTTTATATAGGTAAGGAACACCAAAGAGCCTATAACGCTACCTTGGGAAACGCTAGAAATCACTTCCGTTTTACTCGATGACTTTCCGTAAATTACTACGAACTGTGACCTCTCTGACAGGAAATCACAAATCCAGTCATATAACTGAGTCGATATTCCGTAAGCACGCAATTTCACTACGAGCCGCTTGTGTGGTAAAGTGTCAAAAGACTTCCGGAAATGCAGAAATACGGAATCGATCGGAAATCCCTTGTCAATAGCATTCAATACTTCATGCGAATAAAGAGCTAGTTGTGTTTCACAAGAACGATTTTTCCTAAACCCATGTTGACCGTGTGTCACAGACCGTTTTGGCCGGCCGGTGTGGCCGAGCGGTTCTAGGCTCTACAGTCTGGAACCGCGAGACCGCTACAGTCGCAGGTTCGAATCCTGCCTCGGGCATGGATGTGTGTGATGTCCGTAGGTTAGTTAGGTTTAAGTAGTTCTAAGTTCCAGAGGACCGATGACCTCAGAAGTTAAGTCCCATAGTGGTCAGAGCCATTTGAACCATTTAGACCGTTTTCTTCGAGGTAATTCATAATGTTCGAACACAATGTATGTTCTAGAATCCTGCAGCATATCGACTTTAACGATATGGGCCTGTAATTACTCCTACTACCTTTGTTGAATATTGGTGTGACCTGTGCAACTTTCCAGTCTTTGGGTACGGAGTATCCTGAGAGTGTCTACATAGGCATTATACTTGAACAGATTATGAAATGTTGAGTGTATATCCTCGATCACGTGGCACAAAGCTGAAACTCATCCCCAAAACAGAGATTTCCGATTCACCAGAGGCGTCAGTGAAATGAGTGCATTTACCTTGCGTGAAAGAAACATCGGAAGTAAAATGAATTTAGTTGTAACGGCGACCGGAACATTCGCGGCTCAAGAAAACCAAACTAGACAACCGCGTCCAATCGTAAACAAAACACGAAAGTAAATGGGCTGTCTAAGGAGAGGCGATATGTCAAGAGACGTACGCAATGTTAGACTGACTGGGTGAGCTTTTTTTTCCTTTATTGTTATTTTTATACCTGTACAATCAGGTAGGCTGGCAGCGGCATGCTACGCCGCTCTTCAGCCTTAGCGTTGACAATGATATAACACAGAAAGAAGATCCAGAATATACATAGTAACGGGCAAAAAATAGTGGACACAGAAATACAAAAAACACGGACCCATTCACACTCGACGATCACGACACTGAAAACATGTTGACACGGCGCACATAACACTGATGAATTCGACGGCACAGGTGAACGTATGAGCGTGACGACGGACACTAAAAAACACAAAACGACGACACACACACGGGAGGCTGATGGCGATGATCTCCGGTGTGCGAATGTCCACATAGCGTGTACGAGTCCGGGGACCTGCCAAGAGGGGAAGAAGGGGGAGTGGGAGGGAGAGGGGTGAGCAAGGATGCCAATGGCGGAGAAGACGGTAGTAGGAATGGAGGAAGGGCTGGAGGGGAAGCCCGGGGGAGGAGTGGGGAGAAAGGGAGGAGGGAGGGGAGAGAACGGAGAGAGGGTGCCCAAAGGAAACAAACATTGGAAGAGGGAGGGAGGATCAAAGTTGGTAGGAGGGGTAGATGGAGGGGGGAGGGCATCATCAGGGAGGGGGAGCTGGCGGAGGCCACCTTGGGAGAGGGTGTGGAGAGTGCAGAGATGGAGAGCAGGTGGGACATGGAAGTACAGGCATGGCAGTGGACGGGGGCAAGAGATGGTGGGAGAGACCAGCGGGTGAGGAGGATCGAGTTTGTGGGAGGTGTAGTGGATCTGTATCCGTTCGAGGAAAAGGAGGAGGTGGGGGAAGGGAATTATGTCGTACAGGATCCGTGTGCGGGAGGGGAGATGGATGCGATAGGCGAGGTGAAGAGCATGGCGTTCCAGGATCTGAAGGGATTTGTAAAAGGTAGGGGGAGCGGAGATCCATGCGGTGTGGGCGTAGCAAAGGATAGGGCGAATAAGGGATTTATAGGTATGGAGGATGGTAGAGGGGTCCAGACCCCAAGTTCGGCCGGAGAGGAGTTTTGAGGGGACAGAGGCGGGAGCGTGCCTTGGCTTGGATCGTCCGGAGGTGTGGGATCCAGGAGAGGTGACGGTCCAGGGTGACACCAAGGTACTTAAGGGTGGGGGTGAGGGCGATAGGACGGCCATAGATGGTGATGTAGAAATCGAGAAGGCGGAAGGAAGGAGTGGTTTTGCCTACTATGATCGCCTGGGATTTGGCAGGATTGACCTTAAGCAACCACTGGTTGCACCAAGCGGTGAACCGGTCAAGATGGGACTGGAGAAGGTGTTGGGAGCGCTGCAGGGTGGGGGCAAGGGCAAGGAAGGCAGTGTCATCGGCGTACTGGAGAAGGCGAATGGGGGGTGAAGGCGGCGGCAGGTCCGCCGTATACAAGAGGTACAGAAGAGGGGAGAGGACGGAGCCCTGTGGCACACCAGCGGAGGGGAAAAAGGAGTAGGAATCCATGTTGTGGATGGTGACGTAGGAAGGAAGGTGGGAAAGAAGACTGGGTGAGCCAGAGGTAGGCGCTTAAGTACTCTGTCAGGGACGCCACTATTGGCCGCTGCTACCACGTGTTCCACTGTGGCGCCCTCCCGCTAATTGCGGGCCAGGAGGCGCGCGCCTCCACAGCTTACGGCACGATGCTGCAGAGACCTCTAGGGGCTTCGAAGTCCATGACGTCTGGCGGGGATTCAAATTCCGCGGCGCGCTGTACCAGAAATTTAACGTAGAAAATTAAAAGCCCAATGTACTCTCTGTGGTGAAGAGCGTTATGCGATCCTACCAATTATGGGTCCATCTAGATCTCCGCCCACCCAGCTCCGGGGTTTCACAACAAGTGTTAAGCAAAAATCGAATGTTTAAAATTTCCGCCGCTCAAGACCTGATTGGTCGTTCTCCACAGAACTCAGCGTGACATTTCTGTCAATCTGCTGGTATGTCAATCCAAAGACAGTTGCACGAAGTCTAACGTCAATTGACTCAAGTACGCATATTCTGAAATTTCGTCGCGCATAGCAACTCACGCTAAGTACTGAAACGAGATAAAACCGCAGCCATGTTTCAACTGGACAAAAAGTGAAGACCAGAAAAAACACAATAAGCAAATCTGCAGGTATAGAGTGAGGAGCGCAAGCAAGTATCCTACGCACTACCGCACAATCATTTGTGTACTACATTGTACAGCACTGTGCACCAGTGTTGTGTTGAAGCAGGCGCACCAACAAAACGTCTAAACTAGTCAGTCCGCTTTATCAGTGAAATGATGGAACCCACAACGATACCATGGCTCTACACCATTCCAGATATATGTCCGGCAGATCTGAGACAACTGGCCACAATTAAGAACGGAGGTGAGCCAACACAACTGACTAATGTTCAGTTCCTGGCGCTGCTGCGTGGTTCTGTCGTTAATTTACTTCGGTTTAGTGTATCGTTACAACAAACAAAGAAGCAAAACAAAATAAGAAAAGCATAAAAAACATACAAATGTTCTCGGAAAACTTCCGTCGATTTTTTTAGTACAAATGGCTTTGAGGACTATGCGACTTAACTTCTGAGGTCATCAGTCACCTAGAACTTAGAACTACATAAACCTAACCAACCTAAGGACATCACACACATCCATGCCGGAGGCAGGATTCGAACCTGAGACCGTAGCGGTCGCTTGGCTCCAGACTGTAGCGCCTAGAACCGCACGGCCACTCCGGTCGGCGCTTTTTTTTTTTTTTTTTTTAGTCCTTAGTATTTCTGCAGCTGCGCCTATACTAGGCTAAACAATTTCAAATGTAAGTATTAGGTACAATATTGGTGTCACTTGCATATTTGTGCAGAAAGTTCAAAACCTAAATACAGCGTGTATACATGACGTATGTAGCTTACACAGTAATTACGATATGCATGTGTGCACTGTTAATACGAATCAAGGATACTGTTGATACTTCGTGCTTTAGTGATAAACCCGTATGAAGGCTATTGTTCATTTGAAGCTCACTACCCCTAAGTCATTTATTTCGCACAGTACTTTGCTTAGTAAAAATATTTTGACAAAAGTATATTATTACTATACGCACAGTGTGTAACATACTGGCCCGCATCTCGTGGTCGTGCGGTAGCGTTCTCGCTTCCCACGCCCGGGATCCCGGGTTCGATTCCCGGCGGGGTCAGGGATTTTCTCTGCCTCGAGATGGCTGGGTGTTGTGTGCTGTCCTTAGGTTAGTTAGGTTTAAGTAGTTCTAAGTTCTAGGGGACTGATGACCATAGATGTTAAGTCCCATAGTGCTCACAGCCATTTGAACCATTTTTGTAACATACTGTGATTCTATCTCGGTAAGAAAGCAGCGTAATAAAATCCCTTTCAGGAGAAAATCTTTTAATCAGATCTCTTAAATAAACCTTGGTGCCGCAGATGTGTGGTTTCCGTACAAGTGAATGTATTTTTAGCTAATTCTTTTTAAATTTAGCTAGCGAAACTTTCTCCAGAATTCCGATGTTTGTCCTACAGCTTTGATTTCTATTCGTAAAAACAGTCTCTTTCAATTTGATAATGGTTACGTTTCGCTGTCGCTTTTACAGAGGATTCTAGAAGATTAGTTTAAAGCAATTCATAATAGCACCAGATATCTGAGTTCGTTGCTGTATCAGAAAGTTTGAAATGTATTGCTGTCACTGTTAATACACGAGGGCAGCGTGAAAACTGGAGTTTGTCCTCGTCACAAAAAAATCTTTCTTCCCGACTTGTTTTACTTTCGTTTTTTATGACACTCTTTATTATACTGTTCCGTCATGCAGATATTTGTATTTCATTCACAGTTTCCGCCATTGCTGTTGTCAGATTCTGTTACCACGACTTAATGCCGAGCGCAGAGAATTCGCTTCATACCAAAGCGGTGCTAAAAAACGGAAAGGTAGTTGTTTTTTAGTGCCAGTAACAGTAGGTGTAGGTTCTTCATAAAGGTACGGGAGCCTGTGACACGTGTTTCCGTCTCCTGAATGTTACCGGTACTTCTAGAGCGACTCGCAGTACGCGCTTATGTGCACAACATGCACACTAGAAGTGATCATCATTGTTTGGACCACCAGATACAGAGGTGAGGTCAGTTCTGAAATTTTACTGTTTTTTTTCCACAGTATCGGCAACATGACACAAATCACATTTTGATGTAATAAACTAGATGCACGTGCAGGTGAATTCGAGAATACTGTTAATATTAAATAGGCATCATTAGGCGTTTGCGAATGCAAAAGATGAAATCAGCTGAACTGAAAACAAACATGTATGATATCTGGACCGCCAGAATACTTCAGTGACCAACTACTTCCATTATTTGCATAGCTGTATTTCAATTTATTACGAACATCCGACATCAGAACTCTTTTGACTGATTACATTTCACTTTTACTGCGATGAGGAAAGCCTAATGAACTGCTAATCTTCTGAAGACTTTATTTTATTACTGATGGATATGCAAAGTTTTATGCTTCACGAAATGCAAATGGAGATGTAAAAGCTTATGTGCCACGTACGGAGAGGAACGGCGACAGTTTCAGAATTCGCCGTAATAAACAAAATAGTGTAATAGGATACAAATCCCGAAGAGCAGAGGCACTACGCAAGCGTGGAAAAGACATGACGAATAAAACGAGTTATACGCCTTCAGCCATTGCAGACAAGGGAATTACTGTGCAACACGCATCAGGGCCCAAGAAAATCAATTCGAGGTGAAGCCTAAGCTGATGTATTACTTCAGCTGCCTCCTGTTACAGACATAAGGAAAAGATGTAAAAGATAAAATTGTCAAGAAGGCAGTTTTCATGTATAGTAAATGTAACAGTCATCTGTATCTAAACAAGAGAGTAAGCTGTTTCTGAAAATTTCATGAATAAGGCTGTATTGTGGTATATACTGATGTCCAAAATTAAAGCAACAAACCACTCTTCCCCTGTGTTGTGTCTAACTCATGATGTAATCATACAAACTGTCAACAGATGTACGTACGACCTTGTTCTGCACGAACGCCAACGATGAAATCAAGACACCTAGCAAAGAAGGGGGGGGGGGGGGGGGGGTAGTGGTTTCCGAGTAGTCCCACATCAACGCTCGTTGTGTGTTCAGTCACAGACGGTTCAGTATGGCATAAAGAAGACGTCTACCAGATTCTCTGCGGTGGAGTGCTATATGAATAATGGAAGCAGGATAGTCGCAAAATGATGTGACCCGATGGCTCAACGTGAATCGTTCTGTTGTTCCCCGGATGAGACGACAGTTTACAGAGACCGAAACTGCATCACGAAGACCAGGGCAGGGCCGACCACATGTCACATCAAAAAGACTGGACCGTTATATGGATGTAAGGGGGTGACGGTACCGCCGTAATATTGCATTGCAACTGGCATCTGTCGTCGCAGCGTCCACTGGACGTGTTGCATCGAAGCAAACTTTGCACAGAAAGCTTGGACAGAGTGGCCTTTATTATCGGAGACCTGCTCTATGTGTGTTTCTGACGTGTCTTCACAAAAGAGAACGTCTAGAGTGGAGTTGTTATCATGCCACCTGCAGTCGTGCAGTGGGCCAATGATCGTTTTACAGATCAGTCCCGATTGAGTCTGTAGAGTGATTCTCGAGGGAGCCGCATCTGAGGGGAATGTGCAACACTATTTAGAGACTCAAATATTGTGGAAAGAGACCGACATCGAGGAGGATCACTAATGGTGAGGGCAACCGTCATGCTGACACACGCGAACATCTTTTCATGAAATTGTACGGGTGAATCGGAAAGGTTTACCTACTGATAGGTATCGTTATGAGGTTATGGGACGTCATGTACGGTTGTTGCGAGATGTTGTGCGCCCACACCTCGTATTGACGGACGATAGTGCTCGAACTCATAGAGACAAGTGGTTGATGTTTTCTTGGCAACGAAAGATTCTGCACGCATGGCGTGACCTGCTCGCTCGCCCTATTTGAACCCCATAGAGCACGTGTAGGATGCACTAGGGAGACGAGTTGCATAACGTCCAACCACTCTCCAAGACTTGCTAGCAGCTCCGCAGGAAAAATGGGCGTTACTGCCTCACCATGACATTGATGACTTTATTTCAAAATTTTAAACATGGCTGAAGCAGCAACTGTTGAAAATCTTTACGGTAAATGATAACAGCCAAACAGTTGCAGGATAAAGAGTTATTGAAATCCTTGACCACGGTTTCGGTATATCTAAATATACCTTCATCAGAAGCAAAAATACACTAAAAACACAGCCCGCCGGAGTGGGCGTGCGGTTCTGGGCGCTACAGTCTGGAACCGAGCGACCGCTACGGTCGCAGGTTCGAATCCTACCTCGGGCATGGATGTGTGTGATGTCCTTAGGTTAGTTAGGTTTAGTTAGTTCTATGTTCTAGGCGACTGATGACCTTAGACGTTATGTCGCATAGTGCTCAGAGCCATTTGAACTAAAATCACACTCTACAGTGGAGATACATAAAACAATCGTGCCAAAGCCGTCGTCAGGCGCTTCAGTCCGGAACCGTGCGACCGCTACGGTCGCAGGTTCGAATCTTTCCTCGGGCTTGGATGTGTGTAATGTCCTTAGGTTAGTGAGGTTTAAGTAGTTCTAAGTTCTAGGGGACTGAAGACCTCAGAAGTTAAGTCCCATAGTGCTCAGAGCCATATGAACCATCTAACTTTAACCAGAGCTTCAGTAAGGTAAGGGTATCATACAGGACTTTGAAGATATTCCAGAACACATAAAATACCTGAAGACCGCCTGCACCCTGGCTACATTTGTCGCAGGGGTGGATGCAGTCTGCGCTACTTGGGGTATCTGGGCTGTCGGATGTATATAGGCAAAAAGTAACCCTTTGGTACATATTCAGCAGGTGTGGTAGGTGGATGTGTATATTCATCCGGATGAGTTGCAGTAGCACACGAAAATTGATCTCGTGAGTACACCACGCTGAGACAGTGGAGTGAATCCACATGGTGAAAGGGAGCTACGCTGTGGAGGAAGGCCCCAGCCGATGTTCATGTGACGCTCAATGTGCTTTCTCCTCCTGTGCTGTAATTGGTAATCCATTGCACTGTGACTTCAATTTTAGCCGCTGAATGTACGGAGAGGGCCAAGTTGCCCGAGTAGGAATGCGCTCCCAGGGTGGAATACCAGTCAGGCGTCGTCTTAATCCGAAAATGAGTGGTTCCATCGCAATGGCGTAAAACACAGACGACAGTGAGCAACCCCACCATACTGAATGTTCGATCCGTAAAAGTTGTTAGAATCTTCCCTCCATAAGAAACCTGTATGTCACGCCTCAAAGGAGGCTCATGAGCGCCTGTGTAAAAATAGCCATCTGGTCCATCATTGTGCTGAGGAATGCATGTTTGAATCTGTCGAACACTCGATATTACCTGATGGCACTCTGTTATTATCGCCATCTAACCAGGTTTGTCCATGTTTGAGTTGCATAACTAGAAGGCACGTAATAATCTTGAAACCATCATTTAGTGGCTTGATCAGCCAGAAACTATCATGTCGTATTCCTGCCGTGGGTTTCAGCACTGGTGTAAGTTAGCCTTCCAAGAACGATGCTGACGGGAACACCACACCAGACTGAAGTTCCCAGTACATGTCTCTCCATTCCAATAACATCAAATCTAGCAAGGTTCTGTAAAAGTTGTCTGTCTGGGCTGGGAGACAAATTTAGTCATCCTTTGGCCACAGCTGCAAGGAGATGGTCAGTGGTCTCTTATGTGGTAAGGAGGGTTGCAGCCATGGCGTCTATCGTGTGATGAACGTACTGGTGAACCTCGGCAATAGCCTCCACAACGGCCAGTACTTCCTCGTAGAAGCCTCCGTAGCGCATTGTGAAGGTGCTGACAATGGGAGCTCGCAGTGACAGCCATCATCCATCAGGTAGGTGCTCCAAACGGCACCTTTGCCTTTGATATGTTGAGCTTCGTTTTGACAGTCTTCGGATGGGGGATGATCCACGAGACCACATGGAAAGCTATTTTAAAAATCTGTTACGTGGTGGTTCCTCCTGGCTTTGGCTTTATCATATTGTGCAAGGTGCGGCGGGTAGTCGTTTCGGTGCGCAGTATCCCGCACTCCAGTGTGATGTGTTTAACTCAAGTGTGCTGTATGTCTGTGGCATGTTCTCAAAATTTGGGATCTAGTAATAGCACAACGTTGAGTTTCCAGGGTCTTGTTCTGTGGCATGTAGATTGTTTATACTACGGTTGATAGTACAGATGTAGATATCACAATCCGAAAAGGCAGACAACCAGTGTTGCACATCGAGAAGATCAGGTGTTAGAGCATCAGCGACATGTATTTTATCGCTTAGGCTGCCAGAGGTCCTCATGGTGTATTTATGCCCCGGTGGTCGCCGTGTACTGCTCTGCAAGTGTCGACGAGTCAAAGTCAGCGGATCAGGAAGCGAGCTTCCAGGCATGTGGAGAAATGTGGTTATTCCTCTCTACGCTCGAGAACACAGTGGAAATCGCCGCTCACGATGAGGTCATCGTATTTGCCGAGACAAAAAGGCGTGATATCTTCTGCACAGAACTGGGGCCAATCCCTCCGTTTATCTATTCCCGATGGTGTGTAGAGATTTATGATTGTGGTTCCCTCAACTATCAGGGCCAACCCTCATGACGTTGGTAGATGTATGACAATCGAAACTGCAATCTCTTCTTGGAAGAGGATAGCTGCGCGCCTGTGTTCCATATCCGTCCGGGTGGACTACGTCTTATATTCGTGAAGGCCCAGTCCAAATTGCTGTCCTCTGTTCTTGTAGCAAGGTGATGTCGATATCGATGTCGATGTCCATTGCTCTAAGCGTATAGTGGAGTTGTTGAAGATTAACGCGGAAGCAGATATTACTGTGTTGATAGAACTTATTCGGTGTACCTGATTAGGGAACAGTGCTGCTGAAGGTTGTCGTGGAGGATTGTGAAAGTCGATAGAGGTCGCAGGAGTCGTCGTGGGAAGATCCTCCATTTTCGTGTTGGTCTAGCTAAGATATAGATGCCATTTTCGCGTCGGGTGGAAGTTCAAATGGCTCTGGGCACTATGGGACTCAACATCTGAGGTCATCAGTCCCCTATAACTTACGACTACTTAAACCTAACTAACCTAAGGACATTACACACATCCATGCCCGAGGCAGGATGCAAACCTGCGACCGTAGCGGTCGCGCGGTTCCAAACTGAAGCACCTAGAACCGCTCGGCCACAATGGCCGGCGGGTGGAAGTGACAAATGCCCATCAGCTGCCTATGAACACAGTCCGTCAGTTTCATGATTGGCGAGAGATGGCGACGCTGCTCGCCGTCGGCTGAATCGCTTCGACGACGAGGTGCATGTTTTCCTTCTGGGTATGGTTCTTCTTTACAGTCTTTGGTAGACAAAAGCTGCGGGTGGTATAATGCAGTCATCAATCTCCATAAGGTTCTTGTGTGTATCCTTGTGAGTGTGGATGTCTCCAGTTGGAAATCACGTTCGTTGGCGGTACTGCCGGTGGCAAGGTGCTGTGACGTTTCCATTTGTGTCTGTTGTGGACTGGCGAGACAGCCAATCCACTATGACAGGAAGCCGAAAGGCACGCGTTTAAGCTCACGCAGGCTGGCGTGAGGTCTGGAACAGGACACGGAAACGAAACTAGTAAAAAACGTACATATCTTCTGGAATACTTAACTTTGATCCATAATTGGTGAACATCGCTCTTGACGGTACATGTTTTACAGCATCAGTAGTGACTGGTAATGGCGCCTTGCTAGGTCGTAGCAAATGACGTAGCTGAAGGCTATGCTAACTATCGTCTCGGCAAATGAGAGCGTAATTTGTCAGTGAACCATCGCTACCAAAGTCGGCTGTCTAACTGGGGCGAGTGCTAGGAAGTCTCTCTAGACCTGCCGTGTGGCGACGCTCGGTCTGCAATCACTGATAGTGGCGACACGCGGGTTCGACGTATACTAATGGACCGCGGCCGATTTAAATGCTACCACCTAGCAAGTGTGGTGTCTGGCTGTGACACCACAGTGTCTGTCCTGGGAGAGGGTTATGAACTGTGTCTTTCGAGGGCTCTAAGGGCAGTAGCATGGCATAGTTGGGTAAAAAGGCGGTTGTCGTTCAGTTGGTGTTCCTGTCGTCGTGCCGTCGTTGTGTGATGTGTAGTTGCACGTATTTATTATGGACGTGGCCTTCTTTGCCACAACTGGAACATGTCTGAGGCTGTCCTTCATAAACCACCACTGGTGAGCAGCAACTTACAAAAATGTGTGATGGGACGTGGCGTCTGAGGTCTAGTCAGACCTGTTTCACACCATTAGGCAGCTGATACGTCGTAAATTGTGCCCATGTTTCGGCTGTATGTGTGTGGACTTTGCCATACGGGCTTAACACTGCTATGACATTGTCTTCCTGTACCTCGAAAGTCAGTCACGGAAAGTTTGTCAAGGAGGGCGAACGATACTGAGCGAGCTTCGTCGAATTTCGGGACAGCCGAGGGAAGGAGTTCGATATGGGCATCGAAAACGGAGACCCCCGGAGAAGTGCCAGAGAAAAAGGCCTTAGAAGTCATTCAAAAGCTGCTGTAAATGGTTGTCTGCCAATAACGACGCCTGGGCCCGAGTCATGTATCTCGAGGCCGAGTAAAGGGTAAAGATCCATTCCCAATAAGTTGGGGGCGGCGAAGACCAATACCTGGGTTGTGACATCGTGAGTGAGGTACCGGACCAGATCCAAGAAACACCCCTGTAGCCGGATGATGTCGTTCCTATAGCTCTTTATGGAAATATGGACGGACGAAGCGGTGGTGAACCTGACGGTGGGAATCCCCATCGATGATGGTGGCGGAAGACTCAGTATCCACTTTAAAAGGAGAGGAGTGCCGTTCAACCGTACAGTCAGAGTGATCGCTGCCACCGTGTGCAGAAAAACCGACTGCACGAAGGATGTTGGAGGCAGCGGGACCGTCTCATCCACTGTGGAGTCGGAGGCGTCCACAGCAGTGTGGTCCACGGCTATCAACAACGACGACCGACAGATCTCGGCTTTGTGACCCTGCTTTCCACAGGTCGAACAGGTCACCCGCCGGAAGCGGTAATCTTGCCTCTGATGTGTGACAAAGCATTGAGTACAAGAGGGCAACCGTTGTCGCTGCTGCTGCTGCTGCTGCTGCCGCTGCGGCCGCTGTTGGCGCAGGTGAGGACTGGCGCCCTAGTCTACCAGGTGTACCGGTATGAAATGAGCGTTAAGATACAAATTTGTCGATAGGGAACATTTGTTGTGAATGAGCCTTAATGTTTTTTTGTTTGGTTGGTATGACATCTGTCAAAGATATTTAGTATACATCAAGTCATGGAACAAACAACATCATATGTTTTCAACGTGTTAACAATGTCGAATTTTGTACCAGAAAGTGATTATTTGCGGAAAGAATTAATTTTTTGTTTTCATTTGAAAAAAAAAGTGCTGCAGAGTCGCATCGAATGCTTGTCGAGGCATATGGTGATCATGCTCTATCAGAAACAACGTGCAAAAGATGATTTTGATGTAAGAAATGAAGAACGTGGAAAACCACCAAAAAAGTTCGAAGATGCCGAATTGCAAGCAATATTGGAAGAAGATACTTTGAAGTCAGAAAAAAATGGCAGCAATGCTAAATGTTGCACAACAAACAATTTCTGACCGTTTGAAAGCTATGGGAAAGATCCAAAAGTGTGCAAAATGGGTGCCACGTGAATTGAATGAAAGACAGATGGAAAACCGAAAAACCATTTGTCAAATTTTGCTTCAGAGACATGAAAGAAAATCAATGTTGCGTCGAATTGTTACTGGCGATGAAAAATGGATTTATTTTAAGAATCCTAAACGGGAAAAATCATGGGTTAACCCGGGACAACAGTCAACATCGACTGTGTTTGGTGGGATCAGAAAGGTGTGGTGTATCATGAGCTTCTAAAACCCGGCGTAACTGTGAATACTAATCGCTACAGACAACAAATGATCAATTTGAACTATGCATTGATCGAAAAAAGACCAGAATGGGCCAGAAGACATGGCAAAGTAATTTTTTCACACGACAATGCACATGCACACAAAGCAATACTGGTTCAGGATACAATCAAAACACTTGGCTGGGAGCTGCTACCCCACCCGCCGTATTCACCAGACGTGGCCCCTTCCCACTAACATTTGTTTTCATCAATGGGACACGCATTGGCTGAGGAACACTTCGATTCCTACGAAGAAGTCGAAAATTGGGTGTCTGATTGGTTTCCTTCAAAAGACGAACATTTCTATTGGCGCGGTGTCCACAAATTGCCAGAAAGGTAGTCAAAACGAATAGAAAGCAATGGTCAGTACTTTGAATAAAATATTTTTACTTTTCAATTCAAAATTAGTGTTCCATTTTCACAAAAAAACGCTCATTTCATACCTGTACACCTGGTAAAAGGGCGGGCGTGGCCTCATAAGGGGCCCCCCAGCGCCGCTGTGGCGGTTGCGTTGATGGGAACCAGCGGCGCGGGTAGCGGGCGGCGAAGATCTGCGCGGATAATGTGTCTAAAGAGGGATCTTTCAGCTTCAGAAGATCTGTCTGTAAGGTATCATCTGGGGCATGAACAAGAACCATATCACGAATAAGTACCGAACAGTAAGACTGCTTGCAATGGGCGTTGCCACAGAAAAACCTCCACTTACGGGAGGGACTTTGCAGCGTAGCAATCCATTCCCTGTATGACTGCACGGGAAGCTTCTGACAATATAAGAAACTGTTACGCGCCGCCGCCACGTGCACCTGAGAGTCAAAGTAATGCAGTAGGCTAGATGTCAACGCCTCGTAGGAGAGAGCATGTGGTTCCGTATCGGATGCAACTGTTGCAGAAGACGAGAAAAAATGCACGACGCTCAACGTCACCAGCGACATCATGAGCAATAAAGTGTTGCTCCAGACGAGCCACGTAGTTGCTCCAAGGCTCAACGGATTTGTCGGACTTGGAAAACGCAGGGGCGCAGCATGGAGCCCCAGAAGCGGGGAAGCTGGATGGGGGCACCTGCAGAGGCACCTCAAGGGGGGTGGCGGGGGGCGGGGGGAGGGGGGAAGGTAGGGGGGGGACATCGCCTGTAAACGCTAAATAATGAGCTCGTTCGTTTGTTGCATACTTTCCAACAGCGTTATGACTCGCGCTGAGGGGTAATCAATACGGGGAATACCTTCTGCCATAGCGGAAAACAACCGATCAAACGCGGAAACTCGTAAACCAACTCATCGCCACTGAGGTATCAAATGGTTCAAATGGCTCTGAGCACTATGGGACTTAACATCTATGGTCATCAGTCCCCTAGAACGTAGAACTACTGAAACCTAACTAACCTAAGGACATCACACAACACCCAGCCATCACGAGGCAGAGAAAATCCCTGACCCCGCCGGGAATCGAACCCGGGAACCCGGGCGTGGGAAGCGAGATCGCTACCGCACGACCACGAGATGCGGGCGGAGGTATCTGCGCTAGCAGAATAAAAATGCGGAAACCACCAAAACGATACAATAATACAACCCCCAAAAGAACAACAGACTTGATCCCCACTGCTGATCAACAAAAACATAAACTAACAAATCATAATAATAGAAAAGACCCGACCCTTCATAGGAAGCGATAACAAAATTGTACAGTGTAAAGAGGTTCGTCGACTATACCAAGTCGTCTACTAGAGATCGGCCAGCTAGAAGCGTCTGGCCGTGGCCGCCTGGGTGGCAGCTCTGTAGACTTGCAAGTGGTGCGTTGAACTCTTTTTGCCGGCAGTACGCCGCCTTATAAAGCCCGTTAGGCTGATGTATCTGCCGGAACTACTTGATATCACGTGGCTGTCGTACCAAAGTAGTTCCTGTCCTAGCTGCAACCTCTGTTGAAGCTGTTCTACAGGCTCCGCGAACTGGTAGTGGTAACTGGCGGCCGTTGGTGGAGACTTGGTGTTGTGAATGCCGGTAAATGGTTCAAATGGCTCTGAGCACTATGGGACTCAACTTCTGAGGTCATTAGTCCCCGAGAAGTTAGAACTAGTTAAACCTAACTAACCTAAGGACATCACAAACATCCATGTCCGAGGCAGGATTCGAACCTGCGACTGTAGCAGTCTTGCGGTTCCAGACTGCAGCGCCTTTAACCGCACGGCCACTTCGGCCGGCTGCCGGTAAATATTTATGATGACAACACAGACGACGAAGGTTTTCCTGGTATCATACATGCCCTGTGATGCAGGCATCCCGTGTTGGTTGTACGTGAAGTGGGATGCCGATACAGTAGGCGCTACGATGTATGAAGTGGGACGCCATAGCGCTTTGAAACAATAGCTTGAAACTGATCCAGATTTTCTGTCAAAGGTCATTACTAGCGATGAGTCGTGCTGCTATGGTTACGACCCAGAAACAAAGCAACAGTCAAGCCAATGGAAGACATCATCGTCACCTCGTCCAAAAAATGTCGTCAAGTCAAATCAAACTTCAAAATAATGCTGATTTGCTTTTTTGATGCCGAGGGCGTTGTTCATTCAGAGTTTGTTCCCCAGTTCAGACGATCAACCAAACCTTTTATTCGTAAGTTTTAAGAATATTGCACTACAGTGTTCGTCAAAAAAGACCCGATTTGTGGCAGACAGGTACTGGTTCCTCCACCACAACGCACTTGCACACACAGCCATCTTTCTTACACAGTTTTTGGCTAAAATGGTATGTTTCCGTTGCCCCACGCATTTTACTTGCCTGGCTTCATGCGACGTTTTCTTGTTCTCATACATGAAAGGGGCTATGAAAGGACACCGCTTAGACAATATCGAAGAAGTCGAGGAAAAAGACTAGGGAGGTGCTGTCAGCTGTTTCTAAAGATGAAGACAAAAAACGTTTCGAAAGCAGATGTGGGACAAATGAATTAGTAGTAATGGGGAGCAGTCCGATGAGGATAAGGCTGTTTTGTAAACAATTTGAAAATATGTCATCATCATCAGCGTTCTGGCTAAAGGTACGTTTTCACATGGTAGTTATCCAGGCTGTCCGGTCTTCTGCCACCATTATACAGGTCTACATAATTTCCTCTTCCGTTTATGTCGTCTATCACCTTGTATCTCCTTCTTCCTCTCAGTCTTCTCTCACAAACCAATCCTTCCTAAGCACCTACCAGCAAGCACTCCCTTCTCAATGAATGTCCCAACCAGTTCTTTTTCCTTTCTCTTACAACCTTCAGCAGACATCTTCTCTCACCAACTCCTTCCAATATTTTTTCATTACTCACTCTTTCCATCCAGCTTATTCTCTCCATTCTCCTCCACATCCACATCTCAAATGCTTCTAACCTTTTTTCATCCTCTCGTCTCAGAGTCCATGCTTCTGCCCCATATAGTGCCACACTCCAGACAGAACATTTGGCAAGCCTTTTTCTTAGTCCTTTATCTAATTTTCCACATACGAGTCTCCTCTTTCTGTTGAATGCCTCCTTCGCTATGGCAATTCGAGTTTTCACCTCCTGGTGACATCTCAAGTCTTCAGTTATTGTGCTTCCGAGATATTTAAATTCACTTACTTGGCTAATGGTGGATTACCCTATTTTAATATTGGACAGTCTGCGTCTTGTACTGATGACCATACTCTTTGTTTTTGCTGTGTTTATTTGCATCCCATATTCCACACAAGCTTCATTCAAATCTTTGAGCATGTTATTCACTGTCCGCTCACTTTCTGCCACTAATACCATGTCATCAGCAAATCTTATACATTCTATTCTCTTTCCACCAATACATACTCCTCTTTTCCCATCTAAACTTTTCGCAAGAATCTCTTCAAGTTATACGTTAAACAACAGTGGGGAAAGGCAACAACCTTGTCTAACACCTCGTCCAATGCTGCTTCCTTCTCACATTTCATTTCCAATCCTTATCCTTACTTTCTGGTGTAAGATGGATGATGGAGAGACAGCAGTACATTGTATGTCTCTCCATGAAAATATGTAGCTTTTAAAAAATAGTTCCTTTCTTTTACCCCCTTGTACTTGCTTCGAGCCACATCCAGCCCACGGGCAGCGGGTGGGACACCCCTGGACTAGAAGACACGGGAGCCGCCCGTGCCTTTGCACCAGACTCGCAGCTGCGGCTGCAGGTGCTGGACGGAGCACAGCAAAGGCGGCCGGTGCGCACTGGTTGAGGGTGCGGCGCGGCGCCATCCATCTGACCGGTGGGCCCAAGATTTGACCATCCGTCTGCGGCCAGGGGCCGGCGCTCTCCGATGATTGCGTATTGATTTGGAAGCCGTCCGCGAGGAACTGCGCGCACCGGCAGGTGGCCGACCGCCCCCATCCACCGCCGGCACTGGGCGGCTCCTCTGCGCTGAGAAGCGGCCTCTTCCCTCTTCCTCTCATCCTCCATTTCAGCGATTCCAAAGATCTTTCGTAATTTAGCGAACGAAATCCGAGACTCTTCTGAGATATAAGAGTAGGGAGCAGTAATTAGCATCTCACTTAGATAGAGAACTGGCATCACTTAGTTGCAGTAAGATTGATGCAGGGGAATTATGGGCAAAGTTCAATCAGATTATAAATCGTGATCTGGAGAGTTAAGGGCCTAGTAAATCGACAAATGATGGAAAAGAAGCACCATAGTTTAATAACGAAATCCGGGAGAATGCTGAGGAAGCAGAAGCTGTTGCACTCTCGGTTCAAAAGGGAACGCACTAATCACAAAAAGCGAAGGTTAGTAGAGATTCGGGCGTCTGTGAAGAGATCAATAAGCGAAGCATACAACAGCTATAACCGTCACACCTTAGCAAAAGATCTGGCAGAGAAACCGAGAAAATCCTGGTCCTATGTAAAATCAAAGGCTTTCATTCAGTCCCATGTTGACCAGGCTGGTGTGGCTGTTGAAGATAAGCCGAAGTTTTAAATTTCACGTTTAAGAAATCGTTTATACAGGAGAATCGTATGAACATACCTTCATTTGACCATCAGACCGATCCCGTATGGACCAGATAGTAATAAGCATACCTGGCGTAGACGATGTGATGATGTTTGGTCATCAGCGCCCATACAATTTCCGAATTTTTGCACAGTCCACTTTTTTTTCTTTTTACGCAGTCCAATCTAGCCATTGTAACGAATGATGATGATGATGATGATTATGAAATGATGAGAACAACACAAACAACCAGTCCCCGGGCAGAGCAGATCCCCAACCCGGCCGGGAGTCAAACCCAGGACCAACCTGGCGTACAGAAATAGCTGGAACATTTGAAATCAAATAAATCACCGGGTCCGGATGAATCTCAATTCGATTTTACAAAGAATATTCTATGGCCTTCATCCCTTGCATTGCTTGCATTTAGCGTGAATATCTAGCCTAGCACAACGTCCCAAGCGATTGATAAAAAGCGCAGGTGACTCCAATATACAGGGTGGTCAGAAAATGTGTGAAATGCTTGTAGGAACGTTACAGGGCAGGCTGTACTGAGACATAAATGTTAAGAAAGAAATTCGATACGTTGCTCCGTTTCCGAGTTATTAAGCACTGAATGTAGCCAATCGGGGCGTCGCGCACTCACATTCAAGCGGCCTGGCAGGGCCGGTGTTGCCCAATGAGTGCTTTGTCTCGTTAGCTGAAACTTGAATTTACGAGCGCGACGATCTGATTGGCTAACTTCAATGCTAAATAACTCGGAAACGGCGCAACGTATCGAATTCTTTTTTTTTTTTTTTTTTTTTTTTTTTTTTTTTTTTTTTTTTTTGTAACATTCATATCTCAGTACAACCTGCCGTGCAACATCCCTAAAAGCATTTCAGACATTTTCTGACCACACTGTATAAGAGGGGTAAAAGTACGGACCCCAAAATTACAGACCAACATACCTAACATCTTTTTGCTGCAGAATCCTTCAACATATTCTTAGATCGAATGTAATAACCTTTCTTGAGAGTGAAAAGCTTACGCCGGCTGGTGTGGCCGAGCGGCTCTAGGCGCTTCAGTCTGGAACCCCGCGACCGCTACGGTCGCAGGTTCGAATCCTGCCTCGGGCATGGATGTGTGTGATGTCTTTAGGTTAGTTAGGTTTAAGTAGTTCTCAGTTCTAGGGGACTGATGACCTCCGATGTTAAGTCCCATAGTGCTCAGAGCCATTTGAACCATTTTTGAAAAGCTTACGTACACTAATCAGTGTGGTTTTAGAACTATGGCTTGTGGGAAACTTAGCTTCTCTTTTCTCTCGTGATGTACTGCAAACTACGAATGAAGGGCAACAGGTAGCTTCCGTATTTCTAAATTTCCGGAAAGCATTTGACTCAGTGCCGAATTTCAGGCTGTTAATCGAGGTGCAAGCATGCGGAATACGTTCACACATATGCGAATGGTTCGAAGACTGCTTAACCAATAGAACCAAGTATGTTGTTCTCGACTGCGAGTGTTCTTCAGAGACAGGTGAGCTGGTGCGTTTCTGTGGCCGGTTTACATCGATCGTCATTTTGATCTTTAAGTCGACTTTGATGCTTATTTGTCTTCTGCTCATCTTTGGCGGAGTGGATTTAACGACAGCGCGTGCGCTCTGCTGGGGAGGTGTGTCGGGATCGGTGGTGAGCGAGTGTCACGTGGGACTGTGTACTTAGGAAGGACGGCAAGAGGACGAGTCGGACAACGAAGGAGCGGGGCCAGCGGCTACGGCGTGTTGAGTCTTGAGGGCAGATCCACCGCCCATGGTGATTTGGTTTTCCTGGAGGTCGGAAGAACAAGCTCCTTCGAGTCTGTTGTAAGCTACGCCGGCCGACTGAATTGGAGTCGCCGAGTTGCTTCGGTGGGTTGCGTGCGGCTTAGTTGAATATGCCAGTGTACTAAAAATCTATTGGTTATGACCTGTAGATTAAAACTGAAGAAACTGCAAAAAGATGAGAATTTAAGGAGATGGGACCTGGATAAACTGAAAGAACCAGAGGTTGTACAGAGTTTCAGGGAGAGCACAAGGGAACAATTGACAGGAATGGGGGAAAGAAATGCAGTAGAAGAAGAATGGGTAGCTTTGAGGGATGAAGTAGTGAAGGTAGCAGAGGATCAAGTAGGCAAAAAGACGAGGACTAGCAGAAATCCTTGGGTAATAGAAGAAATATTGAATTTAATTGATGAAAGGAGAAAATATAAAAATGCAGTAAATGAAGCAGGCAAAAAGGAATACAAACGTCTCAAAAATGAGATCGACAGGAAGTGCAAAATGGCTAAGCAGGGATGGCTAGAGGACAAATGTAAGGATGTAGAAGCTTATCTCACTAGTGGTAAGATAGATACTGCCTACAGGAAAATTAAAGAGACCTTTGGAGATAAGAGAACGACTTGTATGAGTATCAAGAGCTCAGATGGAAACCCAGTTCTAAGCAAAGAAGGGAAAGCAGAAAGGTAGAAGGAGTATATAGAGGGTCTATACAAGGGCGATGTACTTGAGGACAATATTATGGAAATGGAAGAGGATGTAGATGAAGATGAAATGGGAGATACGTCACTGCGTGAAGAGTTTGACAGAGCTCTGAAAGACACGAGTCGAAACAAGGCCCCCGGAGTAGACAACATTCCATTGGAACTACCGATGGCCTTGGAAGATCCAGTCCTGACAAAACTCTGCCATCTGGTGAGCAAGATGTGTGAAACAGGCGAAATACCCTCAGACTTCAACAAGAATATAATAATTCCAATCCCAAAGAAAGCAGGTGTTGACAGATGTGAAAATTACCGAACAATCAGTGTAATAAGCCACAGCTGCAAAATACTAACACGAATTCTTTACAGACGAATGGAAAAACTAGTAGAAGCCGACCTCGGGGAAGATCAGTTTGGATTCCGTAGAAACACTGGAACACGTGAGGCAATACTGACCTTACGACTTATCTTAGAAGAAAGATTAAGGAAAGGCAAACCTACGTTTCTAGCATTTGTAGACTTAGAGAATGCTTTTGACAACGTTGACTAGAATACTCTCTTTCAAACTCTAAAGGTGGCAGGGGTAAAATACAGGGAACGAAAGGCTATTTACAATTTGTACAGAAACCAGATGGCAGTTATAAGAGTCGAGGGACATGAAAGGGAAGCAGTGGTTGGGAAGGGAGTAAGACAGGGTTGTAGCCTCTCGCCGATGTTATTCAATCTGTATATTGAGCAGTAAAGGAAACAAAAGAAAAATTCGGAGTGGGTATTAAAATTCATGGAGAAGAAATAAAAACTTTGAGGTTCGCCGATGACATTGTAATTCTGTCAGAGACAGCAAAGGACTTGGAAGAGCAGTTGAATGGAAAGGGCAGTGTCTTGAAAGGAGGATATAAGATGAACATCAACAAAAGCAAAACGAGGATAATGGGATGTAGTCAAATTAAGTCGGGTGATGCTGAGGGAATTAGATTAGGAAATGAGACACTTAAAGTAGTAAAGGAGTTTTGCTATTTGTGGAGCAAAATAACTGATGATGGTCGAAGTAGAGAGTATATAAAATGTAGACTGGCAATGGCAAGGAAAGCGTTTCTGAAGAAGAGAAATTTGTTAACATCGAGTATAGATTTAAGTGTCAGGAAGTCATTTCTGAAAGTATTTGTATGGAGTGTAGCCATGTATGGAAGTGAAACATGGACGATAAATAGTTTGGACAAGAAGAGAATAGAAGCTTTCGAAATGTGGTGCTGCAGAAGAATGCTGAAGATTAGATGGGTAGATCACATAACTAATGAGGAATAGGATTGGGGAGAAGAGAATTTTGTGGTACAACTTGACAAGAAGAAGGGATCGGTTGGTAGGACATGTTCTGAGGCATCAAGGGATCACCAATTTAGTATTGGAGGGCAGCGTGGAGGGTAAAAATCGTAGAGGGAGACCAAGAGATGAATACACTAAGCAGATTCAGAAGGATGTAGGTTGCAGTAGGTACTGGGAGATGAAGAGGCTTGCACAGGATAGAGTAGCATGGAGAGCTGCATCAAACCAGTCTCAGGACTGAAGACCACAACAACAACAACTAAAAATCCTTTGAAATTGTTTCAGTTGTTTATCACTTACATCGGTGTCGTGACTAACCATCGTGACGGCAGTCGAGGAAGTGTGACTACGCCCAACCAACCGACATGAAGCGTGGTTAAAGACGTAGCCAGAAGTGCAACGATTAGTGAGTAGTTCCGGCTCTGGTGTTTCAAGACACGCCAAGATACGTCCTCTATTCTACCTTGTAGTTCATTTGGTAGTTCGACGTGTAAATGTGCTCCGAGATAATTCTTGTCATCTTAATTTTAGGGCACGATTTGTAATGAACTTATTAATCAAAGTTTAAGCGCTGGCACTGGCCAAGTAACTCACGGAGGCTAAAATAGAGTTTACCTTGGTGAAATTTGGTAACTGTCTAGTGGCTTGAAACCTTAATATTTGCCCAATTTGAGGCTTGATTCCGGAATGGGAAGGCAGGCAAGGGCAAATTTAATGAGGAACGAAAAATTAAGAAGATCCCCAGGACAGACCGTCGCAGTAAGCGTAAGGTTCGTAAGTGACCGAAGACCCGCAACCGCAACTCGGCACGGAGTAGCGGTCCCAGTGAGGTCCTAGTGTGACACCGAAGATGCAGATAAAAGATCTTCGGCACCATCCAAATTTTTCGCCGTTTAATATTCGTTGATAACTTCCACTGTCCGTTTGATTATGAGACAATAAGCTGTATTACAGAAACTATATTTAATACATAATCGATGCACTTGTGCATTTATTTTTGACTGTATATAACTGATGGCAATTATAATGAAAATATTGTAAATTGTTGGGTAATAGCCAAGGGAACTTTTTTGAAATGTATCGATAGCAACGACGAAATGGTAGCAGCTGTGCCGTTGTTTATCTCTGAGTATGGAGAGCAGAGAGGAGGCAGAGTAACTTGAGTTATGAAAGAGTGCGGATGGGTTTGTTGGGCGCTCCCGGCGATGCGGTGTGCAGCTATGATCGCGCCATTGCAGACGCGCCTAGTTCGTTAACCTGCGAGTGTTGAGATCACGGTGTGAGTGGAGAGGCGGAGGAAGCTGCAATTCCAGCTGTTGCCTGTTTCATAATTATCCATGGCTCTGGAGACGACTCGAGGTTCTTTTTATCGAGCAGCAGAAGCAGCAACAACAACGGCAGCCCAGCACTGTCGTTGACAACATTCTTAGTCGTACTCACAGCTGCAACATCGAAAGACTGTTAACTCACAAACATAGAAATGTAGAGGCTTTGCCCACCAACATTTCACAAAGATTGAACAACTTGAATAATAACTTGCAATAGTTAAAACTTGTAGGGCACCTGTGTTGTCATTGTCCTCAGATATTATTACCAAGCCGGGTACCTTCCCTTTCTATGCAATCACCGAGTGTCGTAAGAATACGAAAATTGATTAAATATTTATTGCCAGTTTGTTGTATTTGGTGTTGACTAGTTTCAGTCTAAATTTTCTGCTTCAGTAACTGTTTGTTCTGACAGAGGCTACTAAAAGTAAAGTAAAATTTCATTGCAGAATCTAATAACTAAAGATACAGCACAAATTAAAAGTGCGCAATTTCATTTATACTCTGTTTAGCTTACCGAGTGACTGCTTCTTGCTTGGTATGTATTTTATTGTTGTTATTTTAAAAGTAAAATCAGTTGCTCATTTGCTTAAAGTAAATTCAGTTCAGTCTTTCAATAATCAAAAGTACATTGCTTGCCTCTTTCTAAAATTTGCAGCACGTTACACTGAAGTCATTGAATGTTATTTTTTTATATAACAAAATTCAAGTTAAACCAGTCATTTACTTAACCAGTAATTTCATTTAACGTTACTTTCAAGATTTAGTATTTCAGAATAAGTAACGGCAAACACAGTGCTTTCTGATTCATTTATTTTCTCATGAACTGTTGTGCTGTCGGAAAGCGTGACAACCTCCTGTCGCCACGCCAACGAGTATTTGCTTGTATTTCTCAAGTTTCGGGAGATTCATTGCCCTAGTGGGCTGGCGACCGTTTAATTATCCTGTTTTTCTAGCTAATCAGTGCTTTCTTTGTGTTATCAGTGACTTCTGTAGCAAATATTAAGTTGTGCCCCTTTTCCCCACTATACAGTTCGTGTGCGATTGCACTATGCTCCACCCATTTCAAAATTGTCATCAATATTTAGCTCAAGTTTAGAATAGATTCTTCGTTCAGAAGATTCTGTTGTACACTTTCCTCCAACTAACCGGCGTTATTTTCCTTTGGTAACGATAGCATTACAAAGTGACAAATTTCATTAGGCACATGCAATCATGGTCAGTTACATCGCAATCCAATAGGCCGATTCAGAAAGGGGAGGTTACACTAGTACCGACCAGATCAACTTAGACGGTAACCACGTAAACCAAAACAATAACTGACCACTTGAATCCTCTGCGGATTTGTTCCCCGTTTTTATTAAAAAACCAGTGACAAACACACAAATAAGCCCAAGAAATAATGAAAGACAGCTGCAATAAAACAATTATTTGTTCCTAGAACTCTGAAATTGATGGCTCTCGATTTTCCACCATAATCGAGACCATCAACATGAGGTGGCAAATATGAGGTAGCCGAGGAGGTCTAAACGTGGCTTCTACTACGCCAAGACTGCTTGGTAGCTACAACAGGAAAATACAATTAATTAGCAGGAGTACAAAATAAGAAAGTATTTATTACTTGATCAGTTGGTTGACAAATACAGAAGGCGCGACTAGACTAAGCGTTTGTGGAAAGACGTAATTTACAAGTCACAAATCTTGCAGTGACGAATTAATCTCTCGTAATCTTGAATGTCGAATCCGGTGAATTTGAAGAGTAACTTGGAACGGAGCTACAAAGACTTGATGGCAGCAATGACTGAGATGCAGACGATGACTAACATCGACGCTGGCGCGGCTACGAACTGTAGACTGGCACAACTGCACTACTCTCCTGCTGGACATGGAGTGGCCTAGCGGCGCCTCGCGGCGAGCATAAGTACTGCGACTGGCTGTGTACTCTTTGGCTAGCACAGCCGTTCTTCTGTTCCGTTTATCGAGAGAATCGCATCCGGCGGATCGATCTATCAGGCGGCGGTGTGGTCGTATGACTGACGACATCACAGAAATACAGTTCTGCAGGGTGGACTAGTTACCCGTATTGTATGCTCACACAGCTCGTAGTTGGCCTACTGGACCACAAGCTGTTCCGATGTGCCTCACCAGCCGGCCGTCTTGAGGACGGGAGAGGAAGCGGGTGCCGTTGTGGGCAGAGGCCGGTACTAGGAGCTCACTGGGAACCGGTATTCCGTGCTCCGTTCCGAGCTGCGCTTGCGGTCGTCGGTCACTTAATTTTGGTTCTTATGCTTATTGCGACGCTCTGTCCCAGGGATCATCTTAATTTTCCGTTCCTTGTTAAATTTGCCCTTGCCTGCATTTGCATTCCGGAATCAAGAGGGTAATATTTAAACAAAACATTAATCCAAAGTAATTATAACAAGTTGCCTTCACAAATCCAGTACTCGGACAGCGTTAAGACTGACTGCTCATTCGAAAATTTCACTAAACACAAATATTGCACCTAACCAATATAGGGCATTCATCAACAGTCCACAGTGTCCGCTACATGACAGCCATCTCCCTGTACGGCTACGGCTATGGACACCCCATTGGATGGCCAATATAATTCTGAAACAGTTTTAAAAAAGGGTTTAACAACTCGGCGCAATAATTGCCCTGTCAACCCCGGTATGACTCCAATTAGTTGGATCCCTTCACAGATCCACCAAAATGCAACACCACAACTAACTCAAACAATACTAAAACCAGTCACTGTGCAGCAACAGGGACCAACTGCAAGTAATCAGGGGTACACAGGACGCGCAAGGGGCTAAGACCCGATACACTTCGTCCGCTGAGACGACCTACCGACCAACGAACGGTCGTTCTCGATGAAATCACAGGCAGCAGAAAAAGTTGAAAGTGAATCGGCAACTGACAGCTTGTTACCGAGGGGTCACTTCGACGGACGGCAACACAATGAGCGGCGGTGGCAACACACGTTCGATGGAAAACCAATAGCCATCGCCCTCTCGCAGAAAGGAGCCATTGGTCTCTTCCCGCACGTTCGACCAACCGTCGTCCCGACCGCCTCAGCCCCGAGCCCCACCTTCCTCCTAGCGCCGTCCAAACGAGTCTCGCAGCGCCACCTGACGACCAGAGGAGAAACCAATCGGAGGGAGTCGACCGGAAGAGAAATCGATACGAGCCGACACAGCCCACATCCAACATCAGAAGGGATGCCAAATTGAGAAATTTGGTTTATTCTGAGTTTACTGTCTGGTACATTGTCCAGTCACATTAATGTGACCACCGCATAAGTTCGACATCAACATGCAGTAACCACTCACAGACAGCAGATGGCAGCACTAGCAGTAGAAGGTATCAAAAGCTTGTCGCGGGGACACGGGACCCAGTGCAGCCGTTATGGTAACGTGGAAACGGAGCGGTTTATCTGACGTCCGAAAGGGCGTGATCGTTGGCTTTGGGGCCAAGGGTGAAAGCATTTCCGAAAGGGCTAACTTTGTAAACTGTTGGCGTGCCGTCCTGCTGAATGTATACCATGCATGCCAAAATGACGCCGACTAAAACCAGCATCGAGGCTACATGTGCCAGGGGCCATACGTGACAGGGGTGAACAATGACTACACGGGCGAATAGACGTGTAATTGTTGAACAACTGATCGCCGAGGTGAACCAGGGGGCTACCAACAGTGTCCTCAATGACTGTTGGGGATTTTATTCGCCTGGGGACTGGGTGTTGGTGTTGTCTTCATCATGTCACCACCATTCATGAAAGCAGCGAGATTGGACTGAGTAAAGATTGGGAATTTGTACGAGCGCTGATAAACGTGCAGTTGAGCGCCCCACAAACCAAGCATCATCATCATCAACATCAATGACTGTTGTTACGTATGAGCCTCTGAAACAGATGCTTTATGCAGGCACCAATACTGACTGATGTTCATCAGCGATGAAGGCTGGAATTTGTCCAACAACACGGTAACTGGACGTCCACTGAGTGCGACAGGCGGCCTTTCCAGATGAATGACGTTTCAAGCTCCATTGGACACTTAGCAGTTGACGAGCCCATTTTGAAGCGTCTGAAAGGAAACACTCTAGAACAATCACCGGAAGGGTCCAGGCCGGAGGGCATTCCGTGTGTAATCTCGTCATTTCGGAAGGCACAGTGTATCAATGGACGTATGCACCTATTCTCGGGGACCACATCCACCCATACACCCAGTTCGTTCTTCATCAATACGATGGCATCTACCAGCAGGTCTGTACAATGTGTCACACAGCTCGCAGTCTACATGAATGGTTGGACGAACACCAGGACAATACAACTGTACTCCCCTGGCCTTCAAACTCCCCACATTTAAATCCAATTCAGAATCTGTGGGTCCACCTCAGGCTGGCTGTTTGTGCCATATATCCTCAACCGAGAAACCTCGCGTATCCGGCCACGACACTGATAGCTTGTTACCAAGAGGTCACTTTGACAGACACACAGTTGGCGGCAGCGGCAACACACTTTCAATGGAAAACCAATACCTTCCAGATCCTCACGGACTCTCTTCCTCCAGGTCTCGTAGAGATCCACGCTGCAAATGGCGGTTACCCCGACTTTTGAAAGGTGATGACATTAATGTGACTGGACGGTGGATTTTGTATGTATTTTGGAGGAATATAGTGTGCGAACACTGCTCGAACCTGGCTGGGCATCAAACAGAAATGAGCTTGGACGACAGGCATGGATACTGCTAGTTTTTTCTTTGTTATCATTTGTCTGACTGGTTTGATGTGGCCCGCCATGAATTTCTCTCCTGTGCCAACTTCTTCATTTTAGAGTAGCTCTTGCAACCTACGTCCTCAATTATTTGCTGGATGTATTCCAGTCTCTGTCTTCCTCTATAGTTTTTGCCTTCTACAGCTCCCTCTAGTACTATGGAAGTCATTCCCTTATGTCTTAAAAGATATCCTATCATCCTGTCCCTTCTCCTTATCAGTGTTATCCACATATACCTTTCCTTTCCTGCGCAGAACATCCTCAGTCTTTACCTTATCAGTCCACCTAATTTTCAACATTCATCTGTAGCACCACATCGCAAATGCTTCGATTCTCTTGTGTTCCGGTTTTGCCATAGTCCATGTTTCACTACCACACAATGCTGTACTCCAGACGAACAGCCTCAGAAATTTCCTCCTCAAATTAAGGCCGATATTTGATATTAGTAGACTTTTGTTGGCCAGGAATGCCTTTTTTGGCATAGCTAGTCTGCTTTTGATGTCCTCCTTGCTCCGTCCATCATTGGTTATATTACTGCATAGGTGGCAGAATTCCTTAACTTCATGTACTTCGTGATCATCAATCCTGATGTTAAGTTTCTCGCTGTTTTCATTTCTACTACTTCTCATTACCTTCGTGTTTCCTCGATTTCCTCTCAATCCATACTGTTTACTCATTAGACTTTTCATTCCGTTCAGCAGATCATGTAATTCTTCTTCACTTTCATTCAGGATAGCAATGTTATCAGTGAATCGTATCAATGATATCCTTTCACCTTGAATTTTAATTCCACTCCTAGACCTTTCTTTTATTTCCGTCATTGCTTCCTCGATGTACAGATTGAACAGTAGGGGTATACCGTGAATATCAGAAATTCGGTAAAACATCAAATCTCCGATATCTTTGCGACCAGAAAACGAACCTGCAAGAACTGGACCAACGATGACTGAAGATAATCGTTCAGCGTGACAGAAGTGCAACCCTTCCGCAAACTGTTGCAGGTTTCAATGCTGGGCCATCAACAAGTGTCAGCGTGCGAACCATTCAAAGAAACGTCATCGATATGGGCTTTCAGAGCCGAAGGCCCAGTCGTGTACTCTTGATGACTGCACGTTACAAAGCTTTACGCCTCGCCTGAGCCAGTCAACACAGACATTGGACTGTTGCTGACTGGATACATGTTGCTTGGTCTGAGTCTCGTTTCAAATTGTATCGAGCGGATGGATGTGTATGGGTATGGAGACAACCTCATGAATCCATGGACCCTGCATGTCAGCAAGTGACTGTTCAAGCTAGCGGAGGCTCTCTAATGGTGTTGGACGAGTGCAGCTGGAGCGATATGGGACCCCAGATTTATCTACATATGACTGACAGGTGACATGTACGTAGGTGTCCTGTCGGATTACCTGTATACATTCATTGGGGGTTGGGTTGTTTGGGGAAGGAGACCAGACAGCGAGGTCATCGGTCTCATCGGATTAGGGAAGGATGGGGAAGGAAGTCGGCCGTGCCCTTTCAAAGGAACCATCCCGGCATTTGCCTGGAGTGATTTAGGGAAATCACGGAAAACCTAAATCAGGATGGCCGGACGCGGGATTGAACCGTCGTCCTCCCGAATGCGAGTCCAGTGTCTAACCACTGCGCCACCTCGCTCGGTCTATACATTCATGTCCGTTGCCCAATCCGGAAGACTTGGGCAATTCCAGCTGGACAATGCCTCACCCACGCGTCGAGAATTGCCACAGAGTGGCTCCAGGAAAACTCTTCTGAGTTAAACACTTCCGCTGGCCATCAAACTCTGAAGAGATTAACATTATTGAGCATATCTGGGATGCCTTGCAGCGTACTGTTCTGGAGAGAACCCCTAGCCCGACAGGATTCGTGGCGTCAATTCCCTCCAGCACTACTGCAGACATTAGTCGAGCCCATGCCACGTCGTGATGCGGCACTTCCGCGTCTCGAGTGGGCCCTACACTATGTTAGACAGATGTACCAGTTTCTTTGGCGATTCATTATATGTCACAGTCCTGATATCTGCTCCAAGTCTCATTCACCTGCTGTACAGAGATGAATGTGTAATGGAAGGATAGGAATTATTATTATTATCATTATGAGTCAATGAAGACGTTTGGTACACGGCAGAGAACATAGGATACTTCTTCAGGTTATTTGCTAATTGTTCTGTGGTGTTCAAAAATCTTGCAGGAGTTGAAATATAAGAAGTAATAATTACAAGACAGCGGCTCATGTACGTCATTCCATGTTTCATGAACTCTATGGCAGTTGATCAATCATAGTGGCTGACGAGTAGTGACGTGCCAGTCGCTGGGGAGAAGTCGTGAGAAACTACTGGCCAGAGTACTGGTCGAACGCCCTGTCTGTCGACGTAAGTCAAAAGTCAATTCAGCATGGGCGACATGTGACTTCGCCATATCTTGATGAAAGCTGGAGAACTGGAAGACCGAGTAAAGTCACCGGACTTATCACTTCAGTCATCAAGCACCTGCAATCCAAATCAGCAACAATGCGAACCATAGGTATTCGTTTTGTATATCCAAAACCTACCGATAGCAATCCGGTCAGCTACTAGAGCGGTGTGACGAATGCAACCTGGCAATGATCGTTCTCCTTGGTGTCCTACATGCGCCGTGATGCAGAATCGGGATCCATCTTAAAAGAAGACGGGTTTCCACGGCTCTGTTCAGTGTGCCGGAGCACACCTCACTCTCTACTGCCGCAGCCATGACCACCGTGCTAGCAATCAGCTGTGCTGCAGGCGTCGTCGCACTGTGTGTGTGTCGATGTTTGCACTGGTAGAATCGAGCCCGCTTCCTGAACGAAATTTCCGTGACGGGGCTGTATGTTCCCTCACGATATTTGAGAAAATTTTGTTATCAGGCCTCAATATATGGAAAGGTATTTTCAACACTTCGATAAATCGAAGGAAAGAATCGATACACCAAAAAAACAATATCAGCTGCACATTGTAAATGTACTCCCAGTTTTAGAGCTATATATTTAAGTATTGATTCTGTGGTGTCACCGCCAGACACCACACTTGCTAGGTGGTAGCTTAAATCGGCCGCGGTCCATTTAGTACATGTCGGACCCGCGTGTCGCCACTGTGTGATCGCAGACCGAGCGCCACCACAAGGCAGGTCTCGAGATACGATAGAGCATTCGCCCAGTTGTACGACGACTTTGGTAGCGACTACACTGACGAGCCTTTCTCTCATTTGACTACGACCTAGCAAGGCGCCATTAACCGTATCTGAAGATAGTCTTATTTGTATTATCAAGAGCGATGTACCACAAGGATCGAATAAAGTTAAGTATTCGAGGAGCTGCATACTTTTCTTATTAGAATTCACTACTTATCCTGTTCCAGAATTCACGCCCGTCTGCGTTAGATAGCTTCCATTTCGGCCTCCTCCATCTACAAGGTGTTGGCACATTTACCAACACATCAGATTCTTTATTAGATATTCTGCACATCAACAGGCTAACAGGCTGCTTACCCCCCGTCAGAGCAAGAACTGAAAGGAAAGCGAAGCACGTTCACCTTTGCCGATAACCACTTTGCTAACAACGGGAACTGCATGTAAGCGGCTCAATGAAAGGTGCTCGATGGGACCGTCGTTCGGTTTCGTCACTTGTCAGATTTGTATGGAACACTTCATGTCGACTTCCATGTTTTTATTATTATTATTATTATTATTTCTGCAAACGCCAGCGACCCAGCAGTTGTAGTGTCAAAACTGCGTGCTGAAGTTAAACATTCCTGTTGGTAGCGCCTAGCGCCGATTACGTCAGCATTTGCCTTACTCTTCTTCGCCTACCACAAAGACCAATCTTGTTATTTAGATTTTTGTTGATCAGTTTCAACAGCTGTTTTTGAAGAATGCCAATGTGAATAAATAGCACACCAGGTGCTTTAAAATTTATTTTTAACGCAACTGGTGTACTATTTCTTCACATCAGATATCTTGTCATTCCATTCACACACACCCTCCCCCCCCCCCCCCCATTGCAATCGGACTACAATTTGTGCCATCTATACTTGCCTCACACTGCCAGACCGTGTGTACTTGTACTGTGGACATTGCACAGGCTCGACCCATTCATCCATAGAATTATCCTTAAACTGAGAGACATCTACTGGCTTGACGAAAGCAGTTTTGCCATAATGGCGCCCCCTAATTCTCGAACCCCCAAGTATCACGAGAACATAAATAACAGCCACGCTCACGCTACAATGAAGATATCACATGTAGCTGTTCCGACATTACACAGGAGCGGGTGGTACACCCTCCGCTGTCCACTGGCGGCGACGTCATCTCTCGTGACAGCACACTGTCCAGTGCGCACAGCAGTCAATAGGGAGAGTGCTGATGGTGACGGCCGGTGGAACCAGAAACACACTACTGACAAACAAAACTGTTTTATTCAACACTAAGTACACATCACGCTGTTAGCAATGCGAGGCAAACATTCCGGCGACCCTAGCCGGCTTCGGCTCACGGCGACTGCTTCCGCCCTGGTGCAGTGGTGCTCGCATGGGTCACCAGCGTTCCGTCCGGCCCCGGTAGCTGAGTGGTCAGCGTGACGGAATGTCAATCCTAAGGTCCCGGGTTCGATTCCCGGCTGGGTTGGGGATTTTCTCCACTCAGGGACTGGGTGTTGTGTTGTCCTAATCATCATCATTTCATCCCCATCGACGCGCAGGTCGCCGAAGTGGCGTCAAATCGAAAGGCCTGCACCAGGCGAACGGTCTACCCGACGGGAGGCCCTAGCCACTCGACATTTCATTTCATTACCAGCGTTCCCCTACGTCTGTGGCGGTGACGTTCCTCTATGAAACAGTTGTTCTCGATGACCCAGGTTCCGCGTCCGTCCACAGAGTCTCCTTCAGCAGCGAGCGTATCTTTGATAGAGCAATGCACGCCGACCTCTAAGGAAGCAAAATGTTCGGCTGCCCCGTGGTAGTCGGCCCAGTCGTCCCCGCTGTATTGGATATGCAGCGGAGGAGCAGGTGAATCCAAGTCGCAGTTGTTCCGCGCGAAGACCTGGGAGGTCATTAGTTAGCTGCGTCTATCTGTCCGAAGTGTGTCCGGCTATGCCGTTTTCATCGATGTTGTAGTCCTCTTTTGCCGCCTCGTCCGAAACTTCGTCGGAGTAGTATCTCTCCGCTAACTTGGAGTAGAAGGCCATCGTAGCTTCTTGCATCTTCTTCTGTGTGGGTATCTTGCGACTGCTGTGTCTTCCTTTGCTCACTGTGCAGAGTAGGGCTTTTGATAAAACATCGATTTATTGACAAAACTATATATTTTCCAAGAAATATAGATATATACCGGCGATATTTACTGTACTTGGGCATTCTGCCCCGCGTGCTCAGTCTGTGGCAGCTATTTGTTTTAACTGTCATCGTTTTTGCCAGTGTAGGTAATTCAGATGCCTCATAATTAGATAGGTGAAATAAGTGTGGTCGTGTGGGAAGCTAAGGTGTATTTCTGTCCTTGTTATTGTTGAGTTATTGTTGCTGAGTTCGTAAAAATGAGTAAAGGCAATGGGAAAATCAGATAGTGGTGAGGAAACTATGGAATCACTGGTCCATCAGTTAGCTCAGTTAAGAGCAGAAAAAGTGTTTGTGAATGATAAGCTGGTAGAGAAGGCGGAAGGGTTGGGTCTGTTGAAATCGTACAGTCTAGTGGTGGATCCAGCTCCCTTTAACGGTAGGTCGTCCGAGGATATGTTGGCATTTATAGGAGTACCTCCTCTCATCGGCTGAAACAGGGGGTTGGCCGGAGAAGCAGTTCTTGCAAGTAAGAAAGCACCTGTTGAGATAAATGAACCCCTTTGTACGATGCACGGAGGTACTGGACAAGGCTGAAACTTTTAAACAACTCAGGCAACGATTGATTCAGGACAGTGGGCGCTTTTCCTGTGAACAGTTGAATATAATTTCTAAGGGGTGTAATGAAGCCAAAGAGGACTTTGGGGACGGGATTCATAACAAACGCTTTTTTACAGGTCAGTACGTCACCACAGAGCTAGCGAAGAAGTATGTGTTGTGCTTTCCTCTTACGAGGCCAAATATAGCTAGAACTCGTAAAACCGCTATTTAAAGGACGAGATCAGTTGCGATTTCCACGTGCAACGACTTTCCTGGGCTGGAAACCGAAAAGCTACAATCTTCTGTTACACTTCAATCGATAATAACTCAGATTATTCAAAGTAAATGACAGGAAAAATCAAGTGAACTTTGAGGCTTAATTCCGTGCACACCAGGAAGTAACTCGTTGATCACAGAGCTGCCAAACATACCTTGCCTTGTTGCCAAATCTCAGTTACAGTACCAGCAGGAAGAAGACGAACCGATGTGATCCTACAGCGGGCTGGGAAGTGACCATAGCTGCCGTCTCAAAGACGCGACTGCTACGGCCTGGAATACGTAATGCGTCTGATTCGCATTTCTGTAACTACGTTTAGGCACTGGAGCGTAGTTACTAATAATACTCAGAACTGACTGCAAGCTAGGCATCATAAATCAGTAACTCTCAGAGTGTTCTTATATTTCTTTCGTAACTGTACTCAAAACAAAGAAACTCTTTCACGGACGTTTTCGCGCCTCGCCGATAGTCGAGCAGAACAAACAAATAAAAATAAAAAAGATTGTTTGTGTGTGTGTGTGTGTGTGTGTGTGTGAGAGAGAGAGAGAGAGGGAGAGAGAGAGAGAGAGAGAGAGAGAGAGAGAGAACAGAGCGGGGGAGAGAGAGAGAGAGAAATAAAAAAGAATGAGAGAGAGGGTAAAAAATTGTTGTAAAGAAATTGAATACTGGTAGGTAAAGAAATCTTTCATTAAAATGACATGTTCCAAAATGTCGTATTCAAGATCTGTGGAACAAGCATTAATCTAATCTAATCTTATCATATCATATTGCTGACTAGCCTTCAAGAGTCATGAATTGCCGAAATTTTCGCCAATATCAGTAACCAAACCTAAACTTGAAAATATAAGAAGACACTTTTTGTAACAAACCGGAACTCCTATCAAGACCCTTTCATCCCTGTTAACTAACCACGAAAGATGTTTGATATACCTCCATTCAGAAGTAACAAAGTGTGTATGCATTTAAAGATGAAGCGAACTATGTGAAGTTCTGTGACGGAGATACGAACCCAACACGTAATCGGCCTGTTAACTAAGTAAAATCAAATGTTACGTATCGGTTTTTCTCACCAGCTGCTAGGTGTTTGAATCGAAAGTAAGGATATAAATTTTTGCGCCTAAGTGACAATCGGATCCAATGCAAAGCTTTACCTCACGGCATTTCAAGTAAGTTACTTGTGAAGAAGCAATATTTAACATCCCTCGTATTTCTTTAACAGGGACAATAGGTGCTGGGTAGGAATTTGCGTCCGTTAAAAACGTTTACGTTATGTAATTTAAAGTTGATATTTGCTAACTGATACTGTCTAAAATCGAGGTATATCACTCTTTGTATGCCTAGTCAGGAATGACTGTTAGCTTCCGTCAGTCACGAAATTTTAGTCTGTTTGACCTAAGTTTGAACCCATATGCGGAACGATACGGCTCGTCGTGTCATTTGAAGTTCATACATATTCTCAACTAGCTGCTCGTGAATAACTTAATTTTTTAATGTCATTTTGTATTAAATAACAAGTACGGTATGTTACTTTGAAGAGGAAATGATGAATACGATGAACTTACTACGTGCATTACCGTTCTGACGTAATAATGAGAGTGGTAAAATTTCAGGTAAGTCGTTTATTGCAATAAGTGTGAGTTTACAAGCCTTAAGGACCGTCTTATCTGTGATAAGGTATTCCCTGATATTTGTAGTATCGTGGTATTACTTTACATCTTGAGTTATTACGATGCAGAGCAGTGTTTTCTAGTGGTGACTTGTTGGAACCATTTTCAATAGTCAAACGACTGTACCGAGGAGCGATTAGAGGACCTGCTAGACAGCTGCGTTATGTGGGTTGCATGCGAATCAGACGAAATGCAACACAGGTCGTTCGGATACTTTTGAGCATGACTGTACATCTAATAATGTTACAACATCCGCTGATAGCAGCGTAAATCTGTCATTGTAATAAAAAGCTGCTATCGATGTTGGCAAACATTCGGCGGCAAGAATAATATAAAGCAAGGGCTAAATTTATGGATGTCCATCTTATTGCATGGACGAGGGACTTCAGCTGATGATGTATATGAGAAGAAGTATCATCACAGCTGCGTCTTGAGGATGTCTTCATTCTACCACATGACTAGTTTTGGCGGCGCATTTCTGCCATCCTCATAGCCCACCACTGCCAAAAGAGTATTAGATTTCTTTGGCACATTTACTGTGTTTAGGATCCTGCCCACTCGTCTCTTACACGGTGCCTAAAAACTGCTGCCTTCTCTGATAGATATACTACAATTCAAGCAAATCACATCAATAGTTTTTATTACAATAAAGAAATTGACAATACTTAACTCTGGATTTACAACGAGTTGACACAAGCGCTGGCGACATGCAAACAGTCAGTGTCGTTCACTATATATAATGTCCATGGAAGCAGTCACACTTGCTCATAAGACACTGCTATCGTTAAATCACTGCTCTTCTAGGCCTCTCTGCTAGTGTCCGTCTTCTACTCTCCCGAGGCTGTCAGGAGCGGTGTCTATATTGCCTTCGTATGGATGCTGCTCCTGTCGTGGTGTGGTCCTAGTCAGCACACTATTGGCCGACGTCGTCTCACAGCCTTCTCTGCTCCTGCATTCTGCATCTTCGTGCCGGCGATTGTCGATATGCCGGAACACTGTGGGATCCTTGTTACGACCACACGTGGGGTAGCTGTCATCAGGAGTCTATACGAGACATAGTGTTGTCTCCAATGCCATCACATGTACCTAAGGTGAACAGCAACAGTGCCAGTGTTAGTAACAAGGATCCCACAGTAAATGCGCCAACGAAATCAAATACTGTTTTGGCAGTGGTGAGGCCTGAGGGTGGCGCCGAAACTAGTAGTGTGATAGAATAAAGACATTTTTAAAATACAGCTGTGGTGGTATTTTTTCTCATATAAATCATGTGTATTGGAAGCTACTCGAATCAAATCATACGAAACAGAGGGAGTTAGACTGGGTATTGAAACACTTAAAGCGATAGATGGCTTTTGTTAGTCTGGCAGCAAAATAAATGACGACGGCTCAAGTATATATAGCACTCCGTCTTCAGGCCACAAGTGGCCCATCGGGACCATCCGACCGCCGTGTCGTCCTCAGCAGAGGATGCGGATAGGAGGGCCGTGTGGGCAGCAGACCGCTCTCCCGGTAGTTATGATGGTTTTCTGTGACCGGAGCCGCTACTATTCGGTCGAGTAGCTACTCAATTGGCATCAAGAGGCTGAGTGCACCCCAAAAAATGGCAACAGCACATGGCGGCCCTGATGGTCACCCATCCAAGTGCCAGGCACGACCGAAAGCGCTTAATTTAGGTGATCTGACAGGAACCGGTGTACCCACTGCGGCAAGGCCGCTGCCTACGGCTCAAGTATAGGGGATATGAAAAGGAAATTCCAAATAACAAAAAAATCGTTTCTTAAACAGACGAATTTTTCAACATCGAATACAAATTTACGTGTTAGGGTGTGTTTTTGGAAACTTTGTTAGGGGTGTAGTCTCGACTGGAAGAGCAACACTGAAGTAAAACTGTTCAGACAGGAAGAGAACAGACGATTTTGAAATTTGATGCTGCCGAAAAATGCTGAGGTTGTAATTGGAAGATCGAGTAACTGAAGGGAAGAGGGCTATGAATCGAATAAGAGAATAGTAATTTATGGGGAAACTTGACTTAAACAAAGACTCTGTTGATGGTACACATCCTCAGGCACAAGGGAATGGTCAGTACACAGGGTGCGGCGCTTAAATCTGGACAAATTTCAAGCTGAATTTATGGCCATATCATAGTTCCGGCGGAGGTCGCCGTTCGTGTTCATGAATGCCATAGGCATGTAGTAAAGTCAGAACCTCAAAATGGACGAAATGTTACGGGCAAGTGCGGAGTACAAACGAAGAGCCGCGGCTATCTCCGCTCTTCGGATACCCGAGAACAACTGTTTACGATATTGTGGGCAAGTATAATGCCTGGGAGAAGTTTGAGGTAGACGTCCTAGGTGCTGTGTCCAGTAAGGGTTATATCATTGACACCGGATTTCTTTGAAAAGGGCGAATTGTTACAAAAGAAGTTTATTTTTTATTTATTTATTTATTTATTTATTGTTCCGTGGGACCAAATTAAGGAGAAGTCTCCATGGTCATGGAACGAGTCAATACATGAAATTATAACACGATATTAGAAACAGATAAAATGAAATATAAAAAAAAACATATTCAGGTGACAAGTCGTAAGTTTAAATGAAGAAAATCAACAATGTAACACTGGAATTTGCTTAATTTTTTAGCTCTTCCAGGAGCTCCTCGACAGAATAGAAGGAGTGAGCCATGAGGAAACTCTTCAGTTTAGACTTAAAAGTGTTTGGGCTACTGCTAAGATTTTTGAGTTCTTGTGGTAGCTTATTGAAAATGGATGCAGCAGAATACTGCACTCCTTTCTACACAAGATTCAAATAAGTGCATTCTACATGCAGATTTGATTTCTGCCTAGTATTAACTGAGTGAAAGCTGCTAACTCTTAGGAATAGGCTAATATTGCTAACAACAAACGACATTAAAGAAAATATACACTGTGAGGGCAATGTCAGAAGTCCCAGATTTTTGAATAGGGGTCGACAAGAGGTTTTCGAACTTACACCACATATAGCTCGAACAGCCCGTTTTTGAGCCAAAAATACCCTTTTTGAATCAGAAGAATTACTCCAAAAAATAATACCATACGACATAAGCGTATGGAAATATGCGAAGTAGACTACTTTTCGTGTTGAAGTGTCACTTATTTCAGATACTGTTCTAATGGTAAATAAAGCAGCATAAAGGTTTCTAAAGAAGGTTTCTAATTTCAAATATTTAGGGGAAATCATCCAGCCAAATGCTTCAGATAAAGAAGGAAATAAAACACGAACAAGAAAAATGGAAATGGCATTCCAGCTAACAAAGAATGTGTACCACAAGAAGTCAGTATCAATTAACGCAAAAATAAGGCACTACAACACTGTGATTAAGCCAGAGTGTCTGCATGCATCTGAATGTTTAGCAATGAACACTAACAAGGAAATGGAAGCTATAGCAAAAAAGGAGCGAAAAATCATTAGAAGAGTACTTGGGCCGAGGTTTGAGAATGGTACTTGGAAGCTTAGAAGTAATAGAGAAGTGTATGACAAAACTGAGAAAGTGGGAGATACTATGAGGAAGAGAAGAGTAAGTTTTTACGCCCATTTGAAAAGAATGAATGATGAAAGGCTGACAAAGAAAATATTCATGTTTTTTGACAAGAACCCCAGAACCCAAATTACCTGGTTCAAAGAAGTCAAAGCAGACTTAGAGGAGACGGGTATAGGAGAAGATGATATAACCAACAGAGACTTAATGAGAGACAAAATTCAATATTTTGAAGGATTTGAAGTGAAGAAGAGAAGAACTGGAGGAACAGTGTGGACAGAAGAACGAAGGGAGCAGCACAGAGAGAGGATGAAGACATATTGGCAGAAGAGAAAAGAGGAGGAGCGCAATAGGAGAAATGTACATTGAAAAATAGTTGTTTAACGCGGTCCCTAGACGGCCAAAATCGGAATAAAAAAAAAAGCAGCATTTACCTTCTGAACAAGATCCTGGACATGGGATTTCCACAAGAGCTTACTATCTATCCGAACGCCTAGGAACTTGAACTGTTCCGTCTCGCTTATAATATGCCTATTCTGTCTGATCAAAATATCGGTTCTTGTTGAATTGTGAGTTATAAACTGTAAAAACTGAGTCTTACTGTGATTTAGCATCAAATTATTTCCCACAAGCCATGAACGTATTTCATGATCTACATTATTTGTTACTGTTTCAATATTACACACAAGATCGTTCACTATCAAGCTGGTGTCATCAGCAAACAGAAATATTTTTGAATCACCTGTAATACTAGAAGGCATATCATTTATGTAAATAAGAAACAGCAGTGGCCCCAGCACCGACCCTTGGGGAACGTCCAACTTAACAGTGCCCCATTGGGACTGAACATCACTACCACTCTCAATATTGCGGAGAATTACCCTCTGCTTTCTGTTCTTAAAGTAAGAGGCGAACCAATTGTAAGCTACTCCCCTTACTCCATAATGGTCCAACTTCTGCAGTAATATTTTGTGGTCAACACAGTCAAAAGCCTTCGTTAAATCAAAGAAAACACCCAGCGTTCGCAACCTTTTATTTAATCCGTCCAAAAACTCACAGAGAAAAGAGAATATAGCATTTTCAGTTGTTAAACCATTTCTAAAACCAAACTGAACATTTGACAGCAAATTATGTGAATTTAAGTGCTCCAGTAACCTTGTATATACAACCTTCTCGATAACTTTAGCAAACACCGATGGCATAGAGTTAGGTCTAAAATTGTCAACATTATCAATGTCTCCCTTTTTATAAAGTGGCTTCACTACCGAGTACTTTAATCGGTCAGGAAACCGACCACTCCTAAAGGAAAAGTTACAGATATGGCTAAGTACTGGGCTAACATACATAGAACAATACTGCGGTATTCTGCTAGATACCCCGTCATATCCATGAGAGTTCTTTGTCTTTAGTGATTTAATTATTAACTCAATCTCCCTCTTGTCAGTATCATGGAGGAGCATTTCAGGTAACAGTCTTGGAACACTTTTTTCTAAGAGCGCTATATGATTCCTGTTGGGACTAGGTTTCTATTTAGTTCACCTGCTATATTCAGAAAGTGGTTATTAAATACTGTACATATATGCGACTTATCAGTAACACGGACATTCCCACTATGCACTGATTCTATATCCTCGACCTGTCTCTGCAGACCAGCAACTTCCTTTACGACTGAACATATGGTTTTAATTTTATCCTGAGACTTAGCTATTCTATCTGCATACCACATACTTTTTGCCTTCCTAATAACATTTTTAAGCACCTTACAATACTGTTTGTAATGGGCTGCTGCATTTAGATTTTGACTGTTTCTAACGTTTTGATATAATTGCCACTTTGTTCTACAAGATATTCTTATCCCTCTAGTCAGCCACCCAGGCTGCCTGTTTGTGCTAGTACCCTGTTTTAAACGTTCTAACGGAAAGCAACTTTCAAAGAGCATGAGAAAAGTCTTGAGAAAAGCTTTATATTTATCGTCTACTGTATCAGCGCTATATACATCTTGCCACTCTTGTTCCTTTATAAGGTTTACAAAAGTCTCTACAGCAACTGGATCAGCTTTCCTGAACAGCTGATGACTATATTTAACACGTGTTGCAGCACAAAAATCTTTTAAAGTTAAAATTTGTGCATCATGATCTGAAAGTCCATTCACCTTTTTGCTTACAGAATACCCTTCTAGTAATGAGGAATGAACAAAAATGTTGTCTATGTTAGTTCTACTGTTCCCTTGCACTCTCGTTGGAAAGAACACGGTTTGCATAAGGTTATATGAATTAAAGAGGTCTACCAGCATCCTCTTCCTTGCACAATCACTTATACAATTAATATTGAAGTCACCACATGTAACTAACTTTTTTAATTTCCTATAAAGTGAACCAAGAACCTCCTCTAGCTTTAGCAAAAATGTTGTGAAATCGGAGTCTGGGGATCTATAAATAACAACAGTTAGAAGTTTAGCTCCGTTAAATTTAACCACACCTGCACAACATTCAAACACCTTTTCAGTGCAGTACTTCGAAACATCAATTGACTCAAATGGGATGCCGTTTTTCGCATACATGGCTACTCCCCCACACCGCAAAGAGCTCCTCGAAAAGCTGCCAGCCAACCTGTATCCTGGTAAAGGAAGCCTCTGAATTATCTCCTTATTTAAGAACAGATATACCAATAATTTCAGAGTCAACATCTATAAGCAGTTCACTAACTTTATCTCTAATACCTTGTATATTTTGATGAAATATACTAATTCCCTCATTACTCGGATACCTAAGCTTTGTCAAAAGTGATTCCCTTGTTAGAGAGACTTCCCTTAAGCAGGAATACCTATCAGCTGACTTCAATCTAAAAAAGATGCAGCTCTAACACCCACTACTGCAGGTATTTTCCCATGAGTGATCCCACCAACCCCACCTATGCTGTCACCTATAAGCTTTGCCAACCTCCCCTTCCCATAATTGTTGAGGTGCAGGCCATGTCTAGTGAAACCCGTCCTGCTGATAGACTCCACCGACACCACGGAAATGTGACCCATGGTTTCTGTCATCAGCGCACCCCAAGTCTCATGTTATTACGCCTGACGACTGTATTAAGATGAGGCCGATCGTGACGCTGAAACAGTACCACGAAATGCACATTCGTGTTGCCAGTCTGAGTGGCTGTCTTTTCCAGGTCACCATCTATGTTATACTCCCCATCCCTATCAATACTATTACCAGCCCCACCCACAATCACTACCTGATCCTCTTTAGTAAAATCCCTACATAACCCACCTATGTTAACAGTCACCTGAGGCAACCCTGCGTTAGGCTTCACAATGCCGGTGACCTGGTACTCACTCCCCAGCACTTCCTGCAACTGCTGGCCTACACCTCTGCCATGAGAACTACCTAACAGCAGAACCTTCTTCTTCCTCTTCAATTTTGCAACTGTTCTAAGCACAGTAACTACTGAGGTCTGCTGTAAGTTTTGACGAATGTAGCGAAACCGTAGATTTTAACAGTGGCCTCAGGGAGACAGTATGTCTTTCAACATGAAGCTGCACCGGTTCATACGAGCCACTCAGTCCAAAACTGCCTCTAGGATAACTTTGATATGTTCTGGTCATACGAGTTCTGGCCCAAGAATAGAACGAATTTGAACACCCTCGACTACTACGTTCGGAGCGTAGCCGATGGTTTCCACAATGAAATACTGTCTCAAAATATGGTAGAAAATCCAAAGAGATTCTGGTCGTGTGTAAAGTACGTCAGTGACAAAAAACAGTCAATACCGTCACTGTGCGATAGCGATGGAAATGTTATCGATGATGGTGCCACTAAAGCGGAGTTACTAAATACACTCCTGGAAATGGAAAAAAGAACACATTGACACCGGTGTGTCAGACCCACCATACTTGCTCCGGACACTGCGAGAGGGCTGTACAAGCAATGATCACACTCACGGCACAGCGGACACACCAGGAACCGCGGTGTTGGCCGTCGAATGGCGCTAGCTGCGCAGCATTTGTGCACCGCCGCCGTCAGTGTCAGCCAGTTTGCCGTGGCATACGGAGCTCCATCGCAGTCTTTAACACTGGTAGCATGCCGCGACAGCGTGGACGTGAACCGTATGTGCAGTTGACGGACTTTGAGCGAGGGCGTATAGTGGGCATGCGGGAGGCCGGGTGGACGTACCGCCGAATTGCTCAACACGTGGGGCATGAGGTCTCCACAGTACATCGATGTTGTCGCCAGTGGGCGGCGGAAGGTGCACGTGCCCGTCGACCTGGGACCGGACCGCAGCGACGCACGGATGCACGCCAAGACCGTAGGATCCTACGCAGTGCCGTAGGGGACCGCACCGCCACTTCCCAGCAAAATAGGGACACTGTTGCTCCTGGGGTATCGGCGAGGACCATTCGCAACCGTCTCCATGAAGCTGGGCTACGGTCCCGCACACTGTTAGGCCGTCTTCCGCTCACGCCCCAACATCGTGCAGCCCGCCTCCAGTGGTGTCGCGACAGGCGTGAATGGAGTGACGAATGGAGACGTGTCGTCTTCAGCGATGAGAGTCGCTTCTGCTTTGGTGCCAATGATGGTCGTATGCGTGTTTGGCGCCGTGCAGGTGAGCGCCACATTCAGGACTGCATACGACCGAGGCACACAGGGCCAACACCCGGCATCATGGTGTGGGGAGCGATCTCCTACACTGGCCGTACACCACTGGTGATCGTCGAGGGGACACTGAATAGTGCACGGTACATCCAAACCGTCATCGAACCCATCATTCTACCATTCCTAGACCGACAAGGGAACTTGCTGTTCCAACAGGACAATGCACGTCCGCATGTATCCCGTGCCACCCAACGTGCTCTAGAAGGTGTAAGTCAACTACCCTGACCAGCAAGATCTCCGGATCTGTCCCCCATTGAGCATGTTTGGGACTGGATGAAGTGTCGTCTCACGCGGTCTGCACGTCCAGCACGAACGCTGGTCCAACTGAGGCGCCAGGTGGAAATGGCATGGCAAGCCGTTCCACAGGACTACATCCAGCATCTCTACGATCGTCTCCATGGGAGAATAGCAGCCTGCATTGCTGCGAAAGGTGGATATACACTGTACTAGTGCCGACATTGTGCATGCTCTGTTGCCTGTGTCTATGTGCCTGTGGTTCTGTCAGTGTGATCATGTGATGTATCTGACCCCAGGAATGTGTCAATAAAGTTTCCCCTTCCTGGGACAATGAATTCACGGTGTTCTTATTTCAATTTCCAGGAGTGTAGTTTTCCGTAATTCCTTCACTAGAGAAGACGAAGTGAATATTCCACAATTCGAAACCTGAACAGCTGGTTAGCATGACTGGCATAAAAGTAGATATCTTAGATGTTGCGAAACAACTCAAATCACTTAAGAATGGCAAGTCTTCCGGTCCAGATGGTATACCAATCAGGTTCCTCTCAGAGTATGCAGACACAATAGCACCTTTCTTAGCAATCGTATACAACAGCTCACTTTACGAAAAGTCTGTTACTAAAGACTGGAAAGTAGCACAGGTCACACCAATATTCAAGAAAGGAAATAGGAGTAACCCATTGAATTACAGACCCATATAACTGACCTCAATTTCCAGTAGGATTTTGGAGCATATACTGTACTCGAACATTATGAATCACCTTGAAGAAAATGACTTATTGATACATAACCAACACGGATTCAGAAAATATCATTCTTTTTTCCCATGAAGTAATGAGTGCTGTCGACAAGGGATCTCAGATCGATTCCATATTCTTAGATTTTCAGAAGGCTTTTGATACCGTTCCTCACAAACGACTATTAATCAAATTGCATGCATATGGGTTATCGTCTCAGTTGTGTGACTGGATTCGTGATTTCCTCTCAGAGAGGTCACAGTTCGTAGTGATGGACGGTAGATCATCGAGTAGAACGAAAGTTCTACAAGGTAGTGTCATAGGCCCTGTGCTGTTCCTGATGTATATAAATGGTCTAGATGATAATCTGAGCAGCCCCCTTAGATTGTTTACAGATGACGCTGTAATTCACCGTCTAGTAAAATCATCAGACGATGATCTGGTGAGAATTTCTGTATGGTGCGAAAAGTGGCAATTAGCACTAAACAAAGAAAAGTGCGAGGTCATCCACATCGGTACTAAAAGAAATTCGATAAATTTTGGCCGGCCGCTGTGGCCGATCCGCTCTAGGCGCTTCAGTCCGGGACCGCGCGACTGCTGCGGTCGCAGGTTCGAATCCTGCCTCGGGCATGGATGTGTGTGAGGTTCGTTAGGTTTAAGTAGTTCTAAGTCATAGGGGACTAATGACCTCAGATGTTAAGTCCCATAGTGCTTAGAGCAATTTGGACCACTTGGTAAATTTTGGGTATACGATAAATCGTACAAATCTAAGAGCTGTCAATTCGACTACATACTTAGTAATTACAATTACGAGCTCCTTAAATTGGAAAGACCACAGTGATAATATTGTGGGGAAGGCAAAACAGAGACTGCGCTTCGTTGGCAGAACACTTAGAAGATGCGACAAGCCCACTAAAGAGACAGCCTACATTACACGTGTCCGTACTCTGCAGGAATATTGGTGCGCGGTATGGGGTCCTTACCGGGTAGGATTGACGGATGACATCGAAAAAATGCAAAGAAGGGCAGCTGGTTTCGTGCTATCACGTAACAGGGGTGAGAGTGTCACTGATATGATACGCGAGATGCGGTGGCAGTCACTGAAACAAAAATTTCAATTACCAAATTCCTCTTCCGAATGCGTAAATATTTTGTTGACACCCACCTACGTAGGGAGAAATGATCATCATAATAAAATAAGACAGATCAGTGCTTGAACGGAAAGATTTAGGTGTTCCTTTTTCCCTCGCGCTATTCGAGAGTGGAATGGAGAGAAGTACTATGAAAATGGTTCGATGAACCCTCTGCCAGGTACTTAAGTGTGAATTGCAGAGTAACCATGTAGATGTAGATAGAGTTGCCAATAAGATGAGGCACCCTAATGTTGCATCTCTACGCACAGCTCTCGAAGCAGCATTCGCGAATATGGGCAGCGCTGTTTTAAAGAGTGCGTGTGATCGCCTTAGGACAAGGTTGAAGGCAGTCATTGTGGCTCAAGGGAGTTACATCAAGTAACGTTACTCTTGAAAGATACCACCAGTTATACAGGGTGTTACAAAAAGGTACACCCAAACTTTCGGGAAACATGCCTCACACACAAACAAAGAAAAGATGTTATGTGGACATGTGTCCGGAAACGCTTGATTTCCGTGTTAGAGCTCATGTTAGCTTCGTCAGTATGTACTGTACTCCCTCGATTCACCGCCAGTTGGCCCAATTGAAGGAAGGTAATGTTGACTCCGGTGCTTCTGTTGACATGCGACTCATTGCTCTACAGTACTAGCATCTAGCCCATCAGTACGTAGCATCAACAGGTTAGTGTTCATCACGAACGTGATTTTGCAGTTAGTGTTTACAAATGCGGAGTTGGCAGATGCCCATTTGATGTATGGATTAGCACGGGGCAATAGCCGTGGCGCGGTAAGTTTATATCGAGACAGATTTCCAGAACGAAGGTGTCCCGACAGGAAGACGTTCGAAGCAATTGTTCGACGTCTTACGGAGCACGGAACATTCCAGCCTATGACTCGCGACTGGGGAAGACCTAGAACGACGAGGACACCTGCAATGGATGAGGCAATTCTTCGTGCAGTTGACGATAACCCTAATGTCAGCGTCAGAGAAGTTGCTGCTGTACAAGGTAACGTTGATGACCAAGTCACTGTGTGGAGAGTGCTACGGGAGAACCAGTTGTTTCCGTACCATGTACAGCGTGTGCAGGCACTATCAGCAGCTGATTGGCCTCCACGGGTACACTTCTGCGAATGGTTCATCCATCAATGTGTCAATCCTCATTTCAGTGGAAATGTTCTCTTTACGGATGAGGCTTCATTCGAACGTCATCAAATTGTAAATTTTCACAATCAACATGTGTGGGCTGACGAGAATCCCCACGCAATTGTGCAATCACGTCATCAACACAGATTTTCTGTGAACGTTTGGGCAGGCATTGTTGGTGATGTCTCGATTGGGCCCCATGTTCTTCCACCTACACTCAATAGAGCACGTTATCATGATTTCATACGGGATACTTTACCTGTGCTGCTAGAACATGTGCGTTTACAAGTACGACACAACATGTGGTTCATGCACGATGGAGCTCCTGCACATTTCAGTCGAAGTATTCGTACGCTTCTCAACAACAGATTCGGTGACCGATGGATTGGTAGAGGCGGACCAATTCCATGGCCTCCACGCTCTCCTGACCTCAACCCTCTTGACTTTCATTTATGGGGGCATTTGAAAGGTCTTGTCTATGCAACTCCGGTACTCTTCGTGCTCGTTTTGTGGACGGCTGTGATACAATACGCCATTCTCCAGGGTTGCATCAGCGCATCAGGGATTCCATGCGACGGAGGGTGGATGCATGTACCCTCGCTAACGGAGGACATTTTGAACATTTCCTGTAACAAAGTGTTTGGAGTCACGCTGTGTGTTTCCATTCCATGATTAATGTGATTTGAAGAGAAGTAATAAAATGAGGTCTAACATGGAAAGTAAGTGTTTCCGGACACATGTCCACATAACATATTTTCTTTCTTTGTGTGTGAAGAATGTTTCCTGAAAGTTTGGCCGTACCTTTTTGTAACACTCTGTACATGTAAAAGGATTTTCATTTGTATTTTTTTTTTAATAAAAAAAGTTTCATTTGTGCGGACTTAAATGCCGAACGCTGTAGTGAGCATTGGCATGGGGCGAGGGGGATTGGGGAGTGGGGGGGAGGAGGGAACGCTGTAGTGAGCATTGGCACGGGGCGAGGGTGATTAGGGAGTGGGGGGGAGGAGGGGGGGTAGGAAGAAATGCAGGGTTAAGTGTTGTAGAGAGGGACCAAAATTTGAATACAGTAAGCAGGATGAAGTGGGTGTAGGTTACAGTAGTTTATAGGGAGATGAAAAGGCTCGCATACGACACAGTGGCGTGGGGAGTTGGACCTAACCAGTCTCCGGACTGAAGACCACAGTAGCAACACCTGTAACGTTGCGCCACGGCAGGTGACGCGACTGCTGGGTCGCGTGAGAGATTCGCCGCCGGCCGCAAATGGCGGAGCGTCGGCGCGCCGTCAGAGCGACGTCAGCGCGGTGACGCCTCGCGGGACCCTGCGACTGGCGGCTGGCTGGCGGGTCCCCAGGGCGGGCGGCGGCGCGGCCATTAGCCGGAGTGGCTGAGAGCCGGCATGCCAGCCCGCCGGGCCCGCAGGTGGCCTTGCGTCGCGCCGCGCCGCGCCACGCCGGCACGCCACTAAACAAATAACACCGGCCCGCCATCGCCGCGAGTGCGTCTCGCCCTCGCCGAACCACCACTCCGATCCGCTCGCCATCATTCTGCTCCTCCAGTTGTCCTCCACATTTCGACATTGGTTGCTACTGTGATCTGCTGTGAGAGCCAACTGAATGGTGGAAACTACACTGCTGGCCACCGTAAATGCAACACCCTGAAGGAAGCATCCGAATCAAGTGAAATTTACACCATGGGTTTGCAGCGACGAGATATGCAACTGATTAGAATTTCAGCGCAGACGCACATCACGCGCGCCTGTGGCGCCACCTCCTGCGCCATTTAAGGCTTGGCGATTTCGACGAGTGTACGTTCGGCACGTGTGTTTACCTTGTGGTTGTTTCACAAGACGATCAGTTATGCCTCGTAGACAACAGCGAACATCGTTTGATCAAGTATCCGAGTTCGACAGAGGAAGGATTGTGGCTTACCGAGATTGTGGATTATCATACAGAGAAATCGCTAGTCGTGTTGGACGAAACCAAACAACTGTAATGCGGATATGTGACCGTTGGATGCAGGAGGGTACGACGGACCGACGTGGTCGATCGCATTCACCTCGGTGCACCACTGCACGTGCTGATAGGCAAATTGTGCGCAAGGCAGTGACGGATCGCTCAGTGACATCCCAAACCATAGCACAGCACATTGCGTCTGTAACGCATCATCCAGTCTCTGCGCGTACCATTCGACGCCGTTTACCACAGAGTGGTCTGTCCACAAGACGTCCATTGCTTCGTCTACCATTGACGCAGAACCACAGACGTCTCCGCCGCCAATGGTGTGATGACAGACGGATGTGGACGGCAGAATGGAATGACGTTGTCTTTACTTTCGAGGCACGCTTCTGTCTGCAGCACCACGATGGTCGGATTCGAGTGTGGAGACACCGTGGAGAGAGGATGCTGGACAGCTGCATTATGCACCGCCACACTGGTCTTGCACCGGGTATTATGGTATGGGGCGGTATTGGATATTACTCTCGCACGCCTCTAGTACGCATTGCCGGTACTTTAAATAGCCGGCGCTACATATCCGAGGTGCTGGAGCCAGTTGTCCTTCCTTACCTTCAGGGCTCGGCCACAGCCATATTTCAACAGGATAATGCGCGACCACACGTGGCACGCATTGTCCAAACGTTCTTCGTCAATAACCACATTGAATTGCTTCCCTGGCCGGCTCGCTCTCCGGATCTTTCGCCGATAGAAAACATGCGGTCCATGGTTGCTCGACGAGTGACCCAGATTACATCCCCAGCTGCCACACCAGATGATCTTTGGCAACGTGTGGAAGCTGCTTGGGCTGCTGTACCCCAGGAACACATCCAACGTCGCTTTGACTCAATGCCGAGACGTGTGGCAGCGGTGATCTCCAACAATGACGGCTACTCTGGCTATTGATTCTGGCAGGAGCCACATGTCACAGACGTCTGTAAACGTAATCATTTGATACTTGGTCAACATGTTATCTACAAAATAAATTTTGTTGTGCTACCTCTTGTCTTTCTTGGTGTTGTATTTACGGTGGCCAGCAGTGTAATATGTTCTCCTCTACACAGGGCGATTTTTCTAAATGACGTCAAACTGTAGGAAATTCTGGTGACAAGGAGCAAGAGAAGTCCCATGGACACATGGTCGAAAATGCGTTCCAAAGGAGGCACATCAACTTGAAGGTGAAGGTAACAGATATTAGACAGAGCAGGTTTCAGTAGTTGAAAGTACACAGTGGGAATGTTCAGTCTGTACCTATGTTTGAGCTTCACACTCAGCTGGGCAGTGAGCTGGAGCACCATCGTGCAGTAGCAGTGCTACCCTATGTACAACCAAAGGCACGCCTTGCAGCAAAGGAGGCAGCAAGTGCAGATATGCCTTCCCTGTGAGGCGATGTGGACAGGTGACTGATCCCAGTAGGTGGTCGCTGATAATCCCAATCACACACTCAGGCCGAACTGGTGCTGATGTTTCGCTGCCACCGTACCAGCAGAGTCACCAGAGCCGACACGTGGGTGCTTTGAAAGTTGATGCTGTCTCCCCTTGTAGAGGTAGTCTCATCTGTGAGAAGGATGGATGACAGTAAGCCCTGCACATGCGCGCCGTGTGTGACGAACCCCCGACAAAACCGTCACCATGAACGCAAATTCATAGGTGACAAGACCTGCATGCGTTGTAAGTTGTAATATTATTGGGATTTCCGTCGTATGAAAGCCGTGAGTACCCTTGGAAAGGCATTCACCTAGATGTATATTACATGATCAACGTGAGACCTATTCTTTGAAAGACATTTGTTTTATATAATTTACGTAACTGTATAGATGCACATCTAGCGCGGACGCTAATACATCGATTGCGCAGTAAAAGAAACATTTTAACAGAATCTGAACTGAACGTTCCGCTTCGCTCTAGATAAAAGATGACAGTAAAAACTGTAGATCTTCAGATTTTATCGTACTTCTGCTTTTAATGTGAAAGCGTAAAGAAGGTCGTCTTTAAGCCATAAAAGCGGTCTTGCTAGCGTGCAGACAACAGTTATTAATTAATAAAATTCAAGTAATTTATGTTCGATACTGTAAACCGGCAAGTTATTGTTATGAAGGTGTTGAACGGTGCAAGAATTGTCTCGAAGGAAGGAGAAAAGTAATGACTGTAATTTGTGACAGAAACGTGAACCAAGAAGCTAGCACAGGACGGGCTGAAATCTGATCGCATCATACAGTTAGAAAAGTACTTATGTAAGTTATACTGTTTATAAATAAGCCCTAATTGCTTGTGAGATTTGTTTGAATATATTTAGTGTTTACCAGATTTCTTATTCTATTCTTTTCCTATATTTTTTTTTACCTCCATGTTATATTACTTTTATAAATGTCAAACACCCTTTACTACAGCAGAGAATACTGTGGCATCCTGGTCATAGACAGAAGGCCGCTCCTTGTCTTCTATACAACTCATAGCTGCCCCATTTATTAATGATTTCATTTGCAAATGCAATTTTTTTATTGTTCATTGTTAAAGGTCCCTTAGGTAATTGTAAATTTCTTACTAATTACGTAAAGAAATCCGGGTTCTTCTTTTCCAAATAATACAAGCCATTGCGTAATCAAAAACGAGCCTCCTTCTGACAACGATCAGGAACCGATCAGAAGACGGACGTCTTCGACTGCTTTCGTGTTTCCTGTGACAAAGCTGCGCCAAACTGGGAACACATTCTAGTATGAAACTCAATATAGATATAATTATCAGATTAAAATTGAAAAAATTGAAATATATTTAACTTATTTTTTTCTTTTCTTTTATCATACTAGAAAGTGGAGAATGTTCAGTATGATGCTCTGGCTTATCCGATGCTGGTGGACCACCTGCCTGGTGCTGGTATTGAGATTCAAGTGGGTGTACCTACACTGAAACGCACTGCTGTTCATTCGTACAAATGGTTTTTTCTGCTCTTTGCCCTCTCACGTATCGTATCCCATAGTTCATTATCATTTACCGAAATTACTCTGCGAAGTTAAAGCTCCATCTGCTGGCCCTACCAGACCATTGAGTTCCTACCAGCTGCCATGTCATCCTCAGCTGATGGCGTCATATGGATGTGGTATTGTGTCAGCACAGCTCTCTCCCTGTCATTGTCAGTTTCTCAGACTTTGGACCGACTAGTTGTAATACAAATAGCTCCTCATTTGGCATCACGAGGCTGAGTAAACCCCACTCCCAGTTTTCTCCCCGGAAACATCCACAACAGCGTAGTGAATCGAACCCAGGTCGACGGCATAGCAGTCAGCTGTGCAGATGACACATACTCGTCTGAGACAGCGTCATCAGCACCTGACAGAGTTTGAACGCGCCCTCATTGTGGGTCTGCATTTGGCAGCTGGTCGAATCGTTTAGTATCAAGATCTGAGGGGCATTTTGATGTGGTGGTACCCTGATGCTGCACTGCGTGGAAGCACGTTGTCCCTAGGTCAGAACCTAGCGGCGTCAGACGGAAACGTTCCCTACTTTGTGAATAGCCCTCGTAGCTTTACACACAGTAACGGATGTTTCTTCTCAATACAAAACTTCAACTAAGCTCGCACATGAGTAAATAGACTCGATGAAGCCCACTGCCAGTCACAAGTCAAGAGTTTCAGTGAATCAGTAGCGATGTATTCTTCTTATTCTTATCCAGATATCGCGCTGTAATTTACTGACCATCAGTAATATTTCAGTTAAAATTCCATTCAAATAAATCTCTCTGGCGCGTACATGCAGTACAATAAATCTGTATTGACAAGACAATATCCTCAAATATTCTCGGACCACAGCGGGTGCAGCAGCATGTTCCTCGACCAACGCTGCATTATCGTCTCCATGTTGTCCCAGAAAGATCCACGGAAGTGTCCCCAATTGAATGTATGTGGGACCAGCGCGGACTTGTATTCCGACCCAGAGCCAGTATCCAGGATTTCAAGGATCAGTTAGAACACTTGTTGGGCACCCCGCAACAGGAAAATTTTTAATGGCGGTGAGGAAGAATGAGGCAGTTGGTACCCTACTTTTCAGTCAGAATCTTTTAACCAGGAGGATATTCCCTTTCTAGTGCCCGTCATTCAGAATTTTTTCCGCTGGTACTATACTGATCCCGGAAGAGACGAGAAGGAAGAAGCTCTGCCTTGACGATAGACAAGGAAGAAGTAAATTTTGTCTCGCGGAACGCTGTGGAAAGCAAGTGAATTCTGCCGCGTTGCATTTTAGTTGGCGGCAGCCGAACAAGGGGGCCCCTCATTTTCTCGTTTATGGCAACGATAGCTTATGCTAGCAGAAAGAGGCGACTCGTAACTGAACGTCTGTGGTCAAAACAAGTGATTTTCATTGAGCAATCCTGTGGTATATGAGTAGCGCTCGTTCAAAAAGGCCGAATTTCAAGTTTTTACATTAAATGATGCGTTACTGAAATTGGAAAGTACTTAAATTAAAGTCTGAACCGTTTGGCGCATTGGCTAAGACACACGTATAGCTCTGCGCCGTCTCGTACAGCAACCACGGAGGAAGGCTCAGAATCGCCTCACGCGGCTCTACTCACGAGTAAATCCAGCATCAACGTACCTAGTATACTTGGGCGTCCTTCTGCACCAGTTACTTCTCCGACTGGTCCTAGAGTACTCCGTTGATGTATGGTGGAATGCAATGAACACACGCATCCAGCTCAACCAGCGTGTCCACAGTATTCCTGTACGACAAACAGTGGCTAAGTTTTAATCATCAACTCAAAAAGTAATGTTATTTGTCTCTGTTAGTTTGCACGTACGTGTCTAGAATCCTGGCAAAATAAAAGCGGCACACTTTACGAAGGGGTTGTGGAGGTTCAGTGAGCACCAGGTGTGGCGTACCAGCTATCGATCAGCTACGATTTATTCTGAGTGTTTAGATCTTAAATCACCAACAGCCCTCTCGAAGAAGGATGCACCTAGTCAGAGCGATCGATCCAAGTTGACGCTACACAAAGGGACCTGAAAATATCCATCCCCTAGTAATCTGTTACGTATTCCATTTAACCGGCTCATGAAACATTTCCCAGTTATCAAACTCCGTATACAACGTGAGAAGAAATCAGAACTATCACGACTGTTAAAAATTTCTGCTTCTACGGAACTCTTTGGCGAGTAAACAACCTATCATCCGCACATAAATACGAGGGCTATTCAAAAAGTAGGGCACGTTTTGTCATTAAAAAAGCTAAATACAAGAAATTCATTTTCTTATATACACCTGAAAGTTCAACTGACATATTGCTTTTCCACATTGTCACCCAACACACTGAGGCACTTATTATAGCGATGGACAAGCTTTGAAAGACCTTCGTCGTAAAATTCTGCCGCCTGAGACAGTCAGTGAGTCACGCTTGCCTGGAATTCCAAAAAAATGGTTCAAATAGCTCTGAGCACTATGGTACTTAACTTCTGAGGTCATCAGTCCCCTAGAACTTAGAACTACTTAAACCTAACTAATCTAAGGACATCACGCACATCCATGTCCGAGGCAGGATTCGAACCTGCGACCGCAGCGGTCGCACGGTTCGAGACTGTAGCGCCTAGAACCGCTCGGCCACCCCTGCCAGCCCGGAATTCCACATCGTCATCAAAGCGCTGCGTTGCAAGCCAGTTCTTCATCTTGGGAAGCAAGTGGAAGTCGCTTGGTGCAAGATCGGGGCTGTAGGGTGGATGAGGCAAAATTTTCCATTTGAATGAATTAAGGAGCCACCCCGGCCGGCCCGGAATTCCACATCGTCATCAAAGCGCTGCGTTGCAAGCCAGTTCTTCATCTTGGGAAGCAAGTGGAAGTCGCTTGGTGCAAGATCGGGGCTGTAGGGTGGATGAGGGAAAATTTTCCATTTGAATGAATTAAGGAGTTCTCTAGTTCGGTTTACCGTGTGAAGTCGGTCATTGTCGTGCAAAAACAAAATTTTGGAAGTCAGCTTTCCTCGGAGTTTGTTTCTGAGCTGCTCTTCTAAGGCTGCGCAAAGTTTGACAGTACCTGGCAGAATTTATGGCTGCTCCACGTTGGAGAAAATCAATAAGAAGCACACCTTGCCTATCCCAAAACACTGTCGCCATCAACTTCCTTGCTGACAAGGTTTCCAAATTTTCTTGGTTTTTTGGGGGGCAAATTGTGTGCCCCCCTCCATGGACTGTAATTTTGTCTCGGAATTGACGTGTTTCGCCCAGTCTCGTCGCCGGTTACGATCTGATCCAGTAATGAATCACCATGTTTGTGGTAGGCCTTCAGAAATGTCAACGTTGGCCCCATTCACTGTTCTTTATCTTGCTCTATAAGCATTTTGCGCACTCATCGTGCACAAAAGCTGTGGTAGCCCAGCTTTTGAGTTACAATTTCAAACAACAAAGTCCGCGAAACTTGTGGAAAAGAAAGCGTTCACAATAACAGTATTGTGAAGCGACGGTTTTCACGAATCGTTTCATCAACTTTAGCGACAAGATCGTCACGTCCGGAAGGAACATTCACTCATTACGTTGTTTCCGTACACCTCCACTGCAAATAAATTTCTATAGGTTTTAGGTTTTTTGCCAGTAAAAACCGTATCACAAAAAGCATGTCACAACTGGTGGGACTTTCGATTGCAGCGCACATTTCAAATTCGAATATCGAAAAAATCAGAAGCGCAGAAACCTATTCGACAGCCACGGATGGATGCTGACTGAGCTGGCGAGCACGCACGTACCAAAATATGCGCGATCGGCGCGCGCCTAGCGGCGTAAGACGGAAACGTTCCCTACTTTCTGAATAGCGTTCGTAGTTTTCACACAGTAACGGATGTTTCTTCTCAATAAAAAAACTTCAAATAAGGCACCACATGAGTAAATACACTCGATGAAGCCCACTGCCAGTCACAAGTCAAGAATTTCAGTGAGTCAGTAGCGAAGTATTCTTCTTATTCTTATCCAGATATCGCACCGTAATTTACTGGCCATCAGTAATATTTCAGTTAAAATTCCAATCAAATAAATCTGCTCTGGCGCGCACATTCAGTACAATAAATCTCTCTTGACAAGACAATATTTTCAAATATTTTTGGACCACAGAGTGGGAGTCGGAAGTTCCTCGACCAACTCTGCATTATCGTGTCCATGTTGTAGAGCTCGCTGCCAACGACCAGTTGCTGTTGCTCCAAAGGTCGCGCCAGTTGCGACGTAGCTCGAGCAAATACAATTTTCTTGAAAAATTTCAATCCGTTTAACATACAGAAAATTCCCTCGCCGGTGGTTCGTCGGCGTCTCAGCAGTCGTGTTATTAAAACCAGGGAACTAGATCGCGTATACAAGAATAAATAAAAACGAGGGTCATTACGAACGAACCGTCACACAGGACTACAGACACGTACCTGCATACTAACAAAAAAAAATTAATTACGTAAATTTACTTCATCTAGGTCATACTTGTGATGAAAATGTTATGACTTGTATTCGTACTCTGTGACTGACGATTCACCTGCCAAACGAAATCCATACAGGGCAGATGCATCGAGTCACAAGTGGGCGCCCTAAAAGGTAGAGTCTTTGGGAGACTGTTCCAGAATCACCAGTAAACAGGACTAAGAGTCCACGGACTTTTTCCAAACACTGCTGAACCCTCCCAGCCCTCGGCCATATAAGCCTCAATCAGGACGTGGTAATTTCTTAACAGAACACGGCACATATCCCACTTACCTGTACAAACTACACTGAAGAGCCAAAGAAACTGGTATATCTACCTAATATCGTGTAGGGTCCCCGCGAGCACGCAGAAGTGGCGCAACACGACGTGGCATGGACTCGACTAACGTCTGAAGTAGTGCTGGAGGGAACTGAAACCATGAATCCTCAATGTCTGCCCATAAATCCGTAAGAGTATGAGGGGGTGGAAATCTCTAAAAGAGCAAAGCATCCCAGATATCTTCGATAATGTTCATGTTTGGGGAGTTTGGTGGCCAGAGGAAGTGTATAAACTCAGAAGACTGTCCCTGGACCTACTCTGTGGCAATTCGGGTCTTGTGGGGTGACGCATTGTCCTGCTGGAATTGCCCAAATCCTTCGAAATGCACAATAAACATGAATGGATGCAGATGATCATACAGAATGTTTGCGTACGTGTCACTGGTCAGAGTCGTATCTATATGTATCAGGGCTCCCACACCGCTCCAACTGCACACGCCACACACCATTAGAGAGCCTCCACCAGGTTTGCACACCAGTGCAGTATCCATAATCGTCTTCGTCTTTCCTCTGTTTATCCTTAGGCCATTTTTTGTGGTAAGCATACTGTCCATCCTTTACAACGTTTCACCCAACTCTTCCTTACATCCTACCTACGTCATCTCGCCCGTGAATGTGTCCTCCTTGAACTTTTATGCCTCTTCCAAACTTGTGTGTCACTTAGGTTACAGCGGGACTGTTCCGCTCACAGGACAAATCCGCCTGAAACGGGACATTTTGGAACAGTATGCTAATTCCTCTCAGAGTCGAAGGTAACTTTGTCTGCAGTTTGCGCCAGCCGCCGCACGTGCTTGTACCAAGGCTGTCTTCTGGTACAGTATGGGCAGGACAGAAGAACAAACATTAGAGGTAAACACATTGTGATGGATTGTTGACATAATTAAAGAATACAACCTAAAAAAATAAGGTGTACCTTGCACAATAACGTGAAATTTTCAACTATTTATGTTACTTGTATACGAATACAGGTTAAGCAGCGTGTGCGTCAACAAATATTGCTGGGTTTTTTCACAAATGACTGATTTGGCGCGTCTTTCGAAATGTCTGCGTATGGGGCTTTTCGCCCTGAACACGTGCTGCTATTTCCGCTCGGTCAGATTACTAGTTTAATCGAAGTTTTTTGATGCGAAATTATAGAGAACATGTTTCCTTGGTCACTTTTCCATACATACAAAAGGAAAAAAGCCAAGCGCTTCATGGTCTGAGGAAGAAATGGAACACGCAGTGACAAGAGTTGTAGGCAGAGACGTGAATATGAGAGAAACTGCTGCGATGTTCAGAAATACTCTTTTAACACATAAAAATCGGTTGACTACTTCAAAACGTGATTTGGCAATGGAAGGAAAGAAACCTCATAGACCAGCTGGTCTTCCGACTGTATTCAGGCCAAAAGAAGAGGGCAGTTTAAGTTCTAGGTTAAAAGACACAGATGCAAGGGGTTTTGGCAACACTCCTGAACAAATTCGAAGAGCAGCATTCACGTATGCAACGACGAATAACATCTCTGGAACATGGAACACAAGACTGCAGGTAAAGACTTGTTTACTGGGTTTACGAAGAGGGATACTGATCTAGCAGCCAGAAAACCACAACTCTTGTCAAAGGGCCGGCCGGAGTGGCCGTGCGGTTCTGGGCGCTACAGTCTGGAGCCGAGCGACCGCTACGGTCGCAGGTTCGAATCCTGCCTCGGGCATGGATGTGTGTGATGTCCTTAGGTTAGTTAGGTTTAATTAGTTCTAAGTTCTAGGCGACTAATGACCTCAGAAGTTGAGTCGCATAGTGCTCAGAGCCATTTGAACCACCTTGTCAAAGGCTAGAGCGGAGGGGATGAATAAGCAGGCTGTGAGTGCATTTTTCGATGTGTATCGGAATTTGTCTGACCAGACTGGAGTTTCTGATACGCCTCACCTCATCTTCTGTGTTGACGAGACGAGTCTGCCACTTAATACTTCCGCACCTAAAACAATGACAGCAAAATGTGCTGTAGAAGTAGTGAAGGTAACAGACGTAGAGATGGGGGAAAATATCACTATTGTAGCTAGCTGTAGTGCTAGTGACGTTTTCGTTCCTCACTTTGACAACTTCGAAGGTGTTCGATTTAGAGAGGTGTACAAACAGTGGGTCCAGAAGCTGCAATGTCTGATTCTGGGTATGTGAACGAAGATATTTTACTAATGTGGTTTGAACACTTTCAGAAGCACCGCTCACTAAAAAGTGTCTTCTAATTTTGAATGTCCATAACTCTCACTGTTCTCTCCAGTGTCCGGAGTATTGTCGTCAGAATGACATAGAATGCTCTGCCTTGCACCTCACACCACACATGCCCTTCACCCTCTGGACAGATCAGTATTCAAGCCGCTCAAAGTTTTCTACCATCATGCTGCAGCAAATTACGTACGTTCGACACCAGGAGGTATAATCAACAAGTTTAACTTCTGAGAACTGTTTTGCACATCTTTGGATAAAGCTGTCACCTTTGGAAATGGTGTTAAAGGATTTAAATGTACTTGATTGTTCCCTTTAATTCCGAAGACAAATTTCTCCCCTTAGTTCATTTCCAGGCAGACATTTCCAATGTGTCATCATGTCCCCTTCCGGAGATTCCTCAATATTCCCAGCTGTGACCTGAGTCTCCTTTGCTAAGACCATCTTTCTTCGTTCATCAGAAGACTTCTCCTTTCATTGCAGTCATTTCCAACCAAAGGACGTCGAAAAATGGTGTGGACAGAACCAAGACATTTGATCTCAGGCTCGATTTACGAAGCGACGAAGGCTAAACGCAACCTAAAACTGGAGGAGGAAAGCAAAGATAATGCAAGAAGGAAACATCATTGTCCACTGAGTGAGTCGGATGATGACTTACAGCCTATTGCAATCGAAGACGATCATGAGAACACTCCTTGCGGCTATTGTGGACTGAAATATTATGTGTTAGAAGCGATCAAGAAGGGAGATTGGATACAGTGCTGGCAATGTATTACATGGTTTCACGAAGTGTGTATGGGTGCAAAAGGACGGCAATTGTTTACTTGTGGGAAATGATTGTGATCTGGACACTGAAATATACTTGGCGGAATTGGCCCACCATTTTGGTACATTGTTCAAATGGCTCTGAGCACTATGGGACTCAACTGCTGAGGTCATTAGTCCCCTAGAACTTAGAACTAGTTAAACCTAACTAACCTAAGGACATCACACACATCCATGCCCGAGGCAGGATTCGAACCTGCGACCGTAGCGATCTCGCGGTTCCAGACTGCAGCGCCAGAACCGCGCGGCCACTTCGGCCGGCCTGGTACATTGTTATTTCTACCTTCTTCAGATGTTTGTTTAATATTTTGTTCTTGTAAACAAATATCCACCTTTTATATACTATAATGTATTCACAATTAAATTGTCATTTTTATCACAGTGACTGATTTTTTTAAAACGCTTCATGTCATGTTACGTACGGCTTACAGTTGAAATGAGAGGAAGAACCCCGCTGTACCCCACGTTATTACTACGTCGACGAACAATTGGCGCAGCACTGATTAAAAGCTGCAACCCTATTGTGCATCTTTTTTTAAAAAAAAATATGCCTTACCGGCCTTAAAAATATTGCCTGTTTAAATCTTTTTGTTCCATTCGCAATTCACTGGATGCAGGCTGAAAAGAACCAAGAAGAAGGATCGCGAAAAAGAAAAATGTGCGACTGGAGTTTGGGCACGAAGAAGCTCGCAGTACCTCAAACAGGCTGCTAAATCATTCTAAATACTCTGCATCAAATGAAATTGTCAACTGGGATAGAAATGCCAAAATTAACAACGTTGTGAAACCTGGGGAAACTCTGTATTAAGTTTTTCTCTGCGAGTCCAAGGATACTATTCTGAAAGCATCTATTGCGATTAGAGTCCGACTATTTTCTGGCAAGGAATACAGCGCAAGTTCTTGATTTTAAACAGATTCTAATCATTTTGAAATGAAGGAGATGGTGATATCCGACTTGCAGATTATACTTCTTTCTTTCTTCAACTCTCGTGATCGCGTTTTCTTCCGTACGCTCCCTCCCCCCTCCCCCTACTCCACCCCTCTCTCTGTCACTGCCACCGCCCACTCTCTCTCCCTCTCTCTCTCTCTGTATTTGTATGTGTGTGTGTGTGTGTGTGTGTGTGTGTGTGTCGCAGCGCTGTTACGACGGTCCTGGGACCAGTGAGAGAATCTGTTCCTCCAGAAAGCAGGAAGCCGCTGCCGCCCACCTTTAGATTGAAATGTAAATAATGCACGACCCGAGAAGTGCTCTTCCAGAGGCACTACGGGGCCAGAATGTACGGTTTTGGACGTTCCTACTTTCGCTGCTAACAGTGACGTATAAACACTGAAATTCATTCCTCAGAACGAACCTGGTGTCTGTAACATCCTGTAGTGCTCTCAGTGTTCAAACCGTGGCTCGGCATTTTTGATCGTGAGCTATGTAAATCAGGTGCGGTACCACACGTAATGTGTTGGGTGGTAGTATTCTGATCACAGGCAGGAAATGCCCTCTTGGATTGCGCACTCAGTTAAAGCAGTAGCTTCATAAGTCGTTCAACCACGTAACGACGTACTTCTGTGCTTCAGGCACCTCGCCTGTGCTACACTTTTCCTGACGATATCCATTCTGCACTTGTCGTGGGCAGGAATTGTGGGTCTAGTAAATTTGGAAGCGAGTACTGGTTGATCATATATCTGGCATGTCAGTCTGAGCAATTATATAATTATATTGTTTAAATGAGTATACTAAAACAAGAAGAGGTTCACTCTCTACAACAGTTATGTCAAACAACATCAAGAACTGTCGCTACCTAAAATTTGACAGTAATCACCTACACGACAAACTGTGTACTATATTATAGAGCGTACTTCGGATCCCGTCATATCAACTGACAAACATTTAGTTGCTATAGAAGTGCATATGTAACTGGGTAACCTCTTTTGATGCTATTCAGTTTTCAGCATGAGCATTACTGCAAGGGGCATTTGATTATAAAGCATTATGTCAGGGTGAAAAACACTAAATAAATTACTTTTTCTCTCTTAACAACATGTGGGCAGGGTGGGTTCTTCCTTGGCTCGGGTATGAGGTAGAATGAAACAGCATTTTTACATAAGATAACTTTTAATGAAAGATTTGTACAATAGTTTCCTTACTGGATTGTTCTGGCTGGGAGAGCGGCAGCTGTGTCGTTTGCGAAGCCTTCATGCTGCGTGAGCGGCGGCATCTGATTACGCCTGGCGGTGTGTATCTCGTGTCGCTGTTTCGCCCAGTTGACTGGAGACGCGCATCGTGAGGTGGCCCGTTTAATTATTGAGAACGAAGTTGTGAATCGGATGGTGATACCTTGGATGTGACGTCCCTGTGTTTCTCTTCTCTAAAAATGGTTCAAATGGCTCTGAGCACTATGGGACTCAACTGCTGAGGTCATTAGTCCCCTAGAACTAAGAACTAGTTAAACCTAACTAGCCTAAGGACATCACAAATATCCATGCCCGAGGCAGGGTTCGAACCTGCGACCGTAGCGGTCTTGCGGTTCCAGACTGCAGCTCCTTTAACCGCACGGCCACTTCGGCCGGCTTTCTCGTCTCTAAGCGGCCGCGTGTGTCTGTGTTGTGCGTCGGCCAGTGGAGCGGCGCGGCGGGGGAAGGCCAGTGTCCCGGACTCGAACAACGGACTCTAGCTTGCCAGTCTTCGGCTGTCAGATCTTCATCACCAGCTCACAGGTGACTGCTGATGTGAGACCGTCTCCTTCCCGTCCTCACAAGTCACCCGGGTATGTAAAAATCAGTCTTCAAATACCTTCTAACTTCTGTCTTCTGGTGGCGAGCCTGCCGCTTGCTATTCCATTACAGCGGCGGACTTGGTGCTTCTGTGTACGATGTAGTCTCTTCCTGCATGACGGTCTTCAGCACCGATGAACTGTACTGGAACTGAACTCGAACCGAAACTGAACTGAAAACCACTGTCCGGCCCACTGCGTCCAGCATATTTATTCACTTCAGTTCACTGGAGGTGAACGACTTCACCGTCATTGTCTCTTCTGTCACATTGAAAAGCTTCTCGAAGAATCTTCTTAACGTTGGTCATTGGCTCATGGAATGTAGGCGAGGGCCTTTGATCACACGTGACAATTGAGAAACACGTGAGCCGGTCGGGCGATGCCCTGACGGCTGAATCGACAGCTTCCGCTTATGTGGGGAGTGCGATGGCTTCTCCTGAACGTGCTGACTTGCAAGCGCCGGCCGTTGCCACTGCTGCTCTGCCTGCTGTTTGCCAGTGTGTAACTCTTCTAAACTAAACTAAGTTTTTCATTTATTTTCTAATTTCTACTTCACATTGATTTCACTAATTTATTTACCTATCTTAAGTACCACTCAACACATAATAGGCCACTGATAATGGGTTTTGGCAAATAAAACATTTCTTGTGCAGCTCGTCAAGTATAGAAGATGTCTGTTAATGAAGAATACTATTCTCCACGTGAGAACAGGCTGGCCGGCGTGCTCAGACGGGGAACTGCAGCAGACGATGGACACTGACGTCATGCCCCCTGAAGATTGGCGTCTGGCAGAAGCTGCCTTCCACTGTGGCACGTTTTAACTCACCTTAATACCAACTGGGCGAGTTAAACTGACGAAAGATCTGTACAACAAAAAATATTATTTTCTCGGAATAACTGGCTTAGACACATATTCTCGCTACTGCGAAAATTTGGAATACCTCAAGTGCGCTAATCTGATTCGCACTTGGCAGTTAGACTCTTTTAATCAAACGACGTACTGATTCTAAGCAGTTACTACAGTTTCTCGCAATGGCGGCTAAGCAAACTTTGTCCAAGCTGGTTTTTACAGTTCTTACAGGGAGACTAACCCACATCTCGTTACGAAATCTGTTAACAGTGTATGAAGGATGACATTAATCTAAATTAAAGACCGTAACACAGAGTTTCGACAAAAACGAGTGATTATTGTCACTGAAAGAAATTTACGTTAATAGAGGAAGAGGTACAATTATGCTATACTATTTTGCTTTTCGTTCAGAAATTTCTCACTTTTTCCATTAAGCAAACAAAATATCTGTAGCTCATACTGTGGGACGTACTTTAGTGCCTCCTGTGTTTTCGAATACATACTACATTCGGAACGTTTCTAAATTAGGCTTAACACAAAGTTTTACAATTTTCGCACTTCAAATTTTGTGGTACAAATATGGAATAATCCATTCATTTCAAGATCGTTAAATTTAAAACAAATAATGGAGAATCCCTAAATTCGTTTTCAAAGTAAACACTATAAAACATAACAACACAATAATAAAACACGAAATATACCGTTTTCAGTTATTAAATACTAGCTGACCCGACAGACTTCGTCCTGTCAAAAAGATTTGTAATATGGCAGTTTTTTTGCCTACGTATTTAAAAAAATTCTCCTGAACAGAACCGTCACCCTGGTGATAGGGCGTTGTGAATAAAAAATAATTAAATAAAACATATATAAGGATTTAAAAGTAAGTAATCGCTTTATTGTTAATCATGTGAATCATAATTATTATTATTATCATTGTAGTGCTTTGTGGTATACGATGTTTTTTGTTTGATTACCTGGCGCATAGATAAACAAATCTGATGGTTTTCCAACACGGGAACAGGCAACATACAATTGACCATGTGAGAAACATGGGTTTTCTAGATTAATACCACAAACACTTAATGATTGCCCCTGGGACTTGTTTATAGTCATAGCAAGAGCAAGCCGCACTGGAAACTGTAGTCGTTTAAACTCAAATGGCACATCAGTCGGAATCATTGGGATGCGCGGTATGAGAACATCTTCTCCTTTATACTTTCCTTTGAGTATAGTTGCTTCTATCACATTGTTTAGTAATTTTTTTATCGCTAACCGTGTACCGTTGCAAAGACGCGGTTGGTTGATATTTCGCAACATTATAACCACCGATCCAACCTTTAATTGAAGATTGTGAGGTGGCAATCCTGGCAAATCCAGCGAGTTTAAAAATTCCGGTGGATAGTTGACTACATCATCTTGATTAGTAGACGAATCAACTGATTTATATATCCTCAATTCGCCTGTAATTTGTTCTTTAATTTTGAAATTTAATTCATTTACATCTATGTTTTTTGCAGCCAGTATAGCTCGTTCGCTCAACCAATCATGGTTTCTGTAATTTTGAGAAACATCTGGAAACACCTTCTGAATAAGTTCATCTTTTGATCGAGTTAACTGACAAAAACTTTGAGGAAAGTTAATGCAGCCAGTCAACATGTCTATAGGAAATTTGCCATTACCAATGTCAATGAGTTGTTTAGAGAATATGTTTCCAGATTGGTCATTTCGCAACTCGACACGCATATTCTTGCTTAAATGAAGTACTTTGACATGTTTCCACAAATTGGAGGACTTTAGACATGCATTGAGTTCATCAGCTGGCGTTGATCGTGGAATCACTGGCAATGTTTGACGAAAATCTCCTGCTAATAAAATCATTGCACCACCAAATCGGTTATTATTGCTCCGTAGATCTTTTAAGGTTCTGTCTAAAGCCTCCAAAGATTTTTTATGTGCCATCGTGCATTCATCCCAAACAATCAATTTACATTGCTGCAAAACCTTTGCCATTGCAGAGTTCTTCGAAACGTTGCAGGTTGGAGTTTCATTGCTTTGCATATTTAATGGCAATTTTAGTGCTGAATGGGCTGTTCGACCACCTTCAAGCAAAGTTGCTGCGATTCCCGACGAAGCGAGTGCAAGTGCAATTTTATTTTGTGAGCGAATTGTTGCTAATATTAATGAAATCAAAAAAGTTTTTCCTGTACCACCAGGTGCATCTAAGAAGTAAATCCCTCCAGTTTCATCATTTGTTACTTTCATAAGAGTTTCAAATACATACTTCTGTTGTTCAGTTAACAGTGGAAGATTTGTTTGAATTAATTCTTTCAAAGCGTTGAGATCATACAGTTTTTCTCGATGCAACTCTTGGTTAAAAGCGTCATGCATTGGACGATTGGGCGCGGTCAGGCCTAATTGAATTAATAGTTTGTTTGACATTATCAAGCACATGTCCTCAATTGAAATCAATGCTTCATTGTAAATTTCTTCACTGATTTGTATATTTGGATTTCCCAT